>NW_012130067.1:8915130-8919794 GCF_000143395.1 Atta cephalotes | reverse complement strand
TATATATATATATATATATATATATATATATATATATATATCCTAATAAATTATTATTGGAATCGCGGCTATGCCATTTTGAATCTATCTGATAATTTTTCTTTTCAGTTTAGATTTACACATGAAGCTTTATTAAATGTTTGTGATTTTTCATAAATAATCATAATTAATTATAAGTAATTTTATTTTTATGATGACAATTCTTCCTCATAAAAAGTTTTCCTCATAAAATTTACTTTGAATTGAGATTGGATCAATTTAAACCTACGTTTTAGTGTTAAACAAATTGAAACAAATTATGTTTTTATTTTTCTAATTCTCTTTTTTCTTTCTTGGTTGCGAGTATTATATTAATATCTATAATTAATAGATTTAATCCAGCGAAAAGTCAATATAGGATAAGACCGCCCAAAAGTACGCACTTTTTCTTTCAGGCTCTATAATAGTATAATCTTATACAAAAATTCGAGTTTAAGCAAAAAATATTGCTTACACAGAGAGAAAAATATTTGATATTTATGATTATAAAGTTAAAAAATTGTGATTAAGAGATATATTTGTGGTTATTATTTCTATAATTTAGTCTTATGTGTAGGGGAGACCGGGGCTAAATGGATACTTTTTTTTCAAATTGCAGTTTTTAACAATAAAATTTAAAATAAATGATTTTAAACAATTATGAGCATTTTAGAGTAATTATAAGCCTACAAGATGGCAATAAAAAGTTTTAGTGTTTGCAACTTCATTTCATTCATATACACAAAAAATGATGTGATTCGAAAAATGAAATCTCAAAAATTACTTTTGACTATCGAAAATACGTTTGACTACCTAAATATATAATAATAACGCGGCATCTAAACTAACCAAATTTCATTGATAAAGAAGACACACAAGTTGCTATCTATAAATACAAATTGAAAACTCATAAAATATATTTTTGCCACTCAAAATTCAAATACCAGCTTAGCCCCGGTGCCTATTTAGTCCCGTTTTCCTTATATATATATAATTTTTCCAATATAAAAAATTATACTATAAATTAACATTATAAATTTCCCGAGTTTAAATCGTCGGAAAAGAATCTCTTTCCCGATATTTTTCCCAGAAAAGAACCTGAATCTGGGAAAAAATGTTTTTTTAATAAATAATTATAAAAACATCAAAATTTTATTATTGAAATTTTTTAAAAACTTAAAACTCAGCATGAAAAATAAAATAATTAAGGAATCTTAAAGTCATTACCGACTATCGTAATTTTTATATAACAATTTATTTTTTCCTTTTTTACAGATTCGAAAATCCTTTTCCAGAATTAAAGTAAGTATACGTATTTATACGCGTCTTTGCCGAAAACAACAACTTTTTTTTAAGATTTCAATTTCGAAATTTTTTTGTCGTTCTCAGCATAAACTCCACCTGACAGACACATATTAATGCGTATACTTTAATTTTAGGGAAAAAATCTATAAAAGTAAATAGATCTACTAGATAGTTAAGATAGCTGATTGCAATTGAGTGTCGCCATATGTAAAGAAAATATCATGGATCATGCGCGTTAAACTAATTATTCAATTTCATTTATTTCAGACAAGATAATCTCTATATTGTAGATAGGATAAATCTGGTATATACACCTATCAAAAACTTAATTTATTAGGTATTATAATATTTACTATGTTTGTAGTAAACGAACTATATCAATAAAAACTTTTGTTGTTTATTGTCTACTACTATGAAAAAAATATTAGAAATCCGAAATATTTATTTTTCATATTAAAAAATAAACTTCTTGCCGTATGTCTCATAGAGATATATGTCTACTCTATAAGGGGAGGAAGGATGTACGGCTCATCAAATTTACAAATAATGCATATAAATAAGATGTATAATGATAGATGTACAATAACTTATAAAATGTGTTTATAAAGTTTTATTAAAGAGTAAGAATGGTAAATATGAAGTAATAAATAATAATTATCATCTTCCTACACACATATATTACAAGTGTTATGACATGAGGTACATATTTCATTTAATGCTTTATTGCTTTTAAGTGCACTATATTCAATCTGCGCACTTTGTGCATAAATCTCGCTCGCTAAAAATGCCATATATCCCAAACAGATGAGATATACAAGACAACAAACTAAACAAAGAATACGAAACCAAAGCACTTGTATTTTGCTACACAACATGCTTTACTATTCCACTACACGTATGTATCACGAAATAATCACTTCTTTTACACACCTTACAGTAATCATTTTATGTAGATTATAATTTATGATGGCGTTTCTTATTACAGTGAAATCGATTCAACTTACAATAATTGTATTAATATTAACAATAAGAAGCTGAAATCATAATACAATATTAATTAATAAAATAAATAAAATAAAATAAAATTAACATAAAGACGTAACATAGTAATTGCGGGAAAATTATCCTCACTCTTATTTTTTCTGATTTCTGCGGCGTAAATCCCAGCGCGACGAATTTGCCGGCGTATTTATCCTATAATGTAAATTATAAATTATAATTATATAAAGCAAGCACTTAAATATTTTTTGTAACATCAAATAAAGCAATCCCTATTATGAATTCTTTCCCTCAGAGTGTAGAAAGAAACGTTTTTTCGTTCCCGTTCTTTCTCATTCTTTGCTAAGTTCTTTCCCTTCCTTGCAACATTACTATAAATTATGATCTGAAATTATAATCTGAATTATTAATATAATAAAATGTTAATACAAATGATAAATAAAAATAACTATTTTTATGTAATAAATGCAATCGTCATTATAGTGATCATATATTTTCTTAACATTTACTATTTACGTATTTTATAACTTTTTCATAAATAAATAATCAACATATTTGTATTTAATTAATTTTAAAGTTCTCAATTATGCTTATTGTTTTCCTAGCGCTCGATCTTTGTAAATTTCAAATTATTGTTAGACACGTTCGATACTCCGGACTATGTGTATGATAGCAGGTTAAATCGTTAGATGATTTTCTCGTAATATATCAATGAGAAATGATAATAAAATCGACATTGAATCGATATCGATTCGACATCAAAATCATCAAATCGACATTGAATCGATGTCGATTCGATATCATTATTATTTCTTACAGGAATAATCACTAAAATTAAAGTGAGCATCAAAATTTTAGTTTTTTGTGAATTTTAACATCATTCCAAAATTTCTTAACATTTGGAGCCTATTAAGGTTGCTTGTTGCATTCAGTGGATTTTTAATTTTTTATAATTTAATGTTTGCATTAGAATCCACTTCAGACTTGGCAACTTGCATATAGTGACTTAATCTTGACGAACTATTTTTGATTAAGATTGATTTGTTAATGAAGACTTCAAAAAGAGTTGAATTTAAGACTACTGAGTGGTGACCTAAAAGGATTTAAATAGGCAAAATTTTTTTCTATTATACGTTGCAACATTGCATATAAAAATAGTCTGAGAATTTTATTGTACTTATGATATGGATATTTTATTAACGAATCATTCATTCGGTACTATAAACA
The DNA here is from genome assembly GCF_000143395.1 of Atta cephalotes. NCBI lineage: Eukaryota > Metazoa > Arthropoda > Insecta > Hymenoptera > Formicidae > Atta > Atta cephalotes. The sequence continues at coordinate 8,916,245 of NW_012130067.1, read as the reverse complement.
GCTAATTACCCGGGGCGCTAAGCATATATTATCGAATTTAATAATACAAATTACATCTTTGATTCGGTGATTAACTAAATATTCAATCGAGAGGCATACTGTCGCAAATCATTTAATGGGTATTTTTAAGCACATAAATATGAATTAGTCAAGCGAAATAGAAAGGAGATGTCATTTTATCTCATTTTCTTAATATCCTTAATGTTAATAAAATTGCGTCAAATGAATTTATAATCAATAACATTAAAGGCAATTGAACTATGAGAAGCTGATCGCGATTTTATGATATAAAATCTGTCGTTAATTATAAATAAACCAGACATATCAATAAAGAAGTTAAAAAAAGGCCGATTTTTGCCCATAAAGGTGTAAGTAAAAGGAATAGCGTTTTTTATATTTTGTGTTCCCTATCGATTCCCAACTTTTTATTAATATTATTGTATATTCAGGAAATCAAAATCTAATCAAAAAACGTTATTCCTTTTACTTATACTTTTATGGTCAAAAATCGACCTCTTTTTAATATCCTCCTTTCAGTTTGTACTTAGTAAAAGTAGCACTTAAAAATAGTTTACTCTAACTGTTAGTCCGTGCATTATCAATTACGGAATCTTCGCGCTGATTGGCACTCGTCCGTTATCATCCCCCAATTTTTCGTATGATCGTAGTAACTATGTTCATAATTATCGGATCGTGCAATATATAATAAATTCATTATCAGGTCTGTTTTATGAACGAAGCCTTCACGGTTAATCTTTAGTGCGGAACACGAAGACGCGTCCTATATAATCATCTTAATGTCATGCGATCGATGAGTTTGCCCATCCATAAAAAGCTGTGCATTTATACAGACAACAGGTGCATCCCGATGTCGTTCAAATCACCTCTTAATGAATCATTATTTATTTTAAATTACTATTTAAGTTCAGATCAACTTCGATTAATTAATAAAATTCTCAAATAAAATAGTAAAATATATATATTAAGGATATGAGGAGATGTTATTAGCTATTTGTATCATTTCTATCCTTATTTTATAGCTAATGAACAATGAAGATAGAATGATAGCGTTAATAGTGTCTCCCTCCCTTCCCCCCCCTCCTCTCTCTCTCTCT
>NW_012130067.1:8900532-8913032 GCF_000143395.1 Atta cephalotes | reverse complement strand
TAGAAAAAAACACAAATATTGTATAAAGAAATGACAAGAAAGATAATTAAATTGTAAATAAACTGTGGAAATATATTTTTTTAATATAATTAATATTTATGATATGTTAAACTAACATGTATTTCATTTATCTTAAAATTTATATTCTAAACCATTATTTTTATTACTTATTTAATTAATATAAATTCATTTTGACACTAAGAAATAATGAATATCAATTTAATACAAAATATTTAAATAATATAATCATATTATGTTAAATCAATATTCAAATATGTTAAAAATTCAATGCAAATCTCCCAAGTGTACACGCAGCTAAAAAAACTGTCTAAAAAAAACACTAAAATAACGTTAAAAAAATACTAAAAATACTAAAAAATATATGTGAGCACTTTTTTCGTGCTTTATAGGTTTGCTACTGTGCTACTTGGGATAGTTAACAGAACGTAAGTGAATCGTTCCCAACACAAATATACATAACGTTTTTTACATATTATATTTATTATTTATGTATTTTAAGATATTATGTTATTAATATTGTAATGCCCATTTTCACTAACTGTATATTAACTTTAATCTCGGTTCAACTCTTACTCTTACTCTTCGTCTTTTTCTAATCTTTAGAAAATCTTTAGAAAAAGACGAAAAATAAGTTAAACCGAGATTAAAGTTAATCTACATTGGTGGAAACGGGCTAAATATATTTACAAGAATGCAATAATGCGCGGGCTCGGGTACGTTAAGTTTCACTATGATTCCTTTGGTAATTTTAATCATTTTAAACCCGTTTTTCATACGACTTAAAATTTGCATGAAAAGACAATAAATGCGTCAAACTTTAGTTGCATATATTGTATTTATAAATACATCAAATCATTGCATATAAACTTTTGAATGCATTAAACATATTATTGGGTTATTAATTATTATGTTGTTATGTTGTTAGATAATTACACTGATAACATATCTATTTTTCGCAAATAAATTTTTTAATAGGCTTTTATTATGAGTTTTCTAGAGTTTTCAAGATTTTCTTTTGTAATATTAGATTAGATTAATTGTATTGATCTCATTTTAGAACAATTATCTTTTGAATAAATAAGTTTTTTAAATTTTCATTACATACTTTTGAATGCATTTATGTACTTGACGTACCTTTCTTGTCTCTATAATTTCTTATTTCTAGAACTTTTTTATCGATTAGTTGTTTTTTAAAATTTGATCGAGTACTATTATAATGCACTTAAAAAGATGACTCGTGTTAAGACAATGGCTGCTTCGGGATGATGAAAATAGTTTGCAATTTTCAAGGTGTGTGGGCCCGCGCATACAACTGTCTTCCTTCTTGCTCATTTCTGCTTTTCTCGTGCCTTGCTACAAATTGCACCGACAAGCGATCTAAGAATAAGGAACTCTCTGCTCTCGTTGCAGAATTAAAATCTCATTAGACCTTCCGAAAGAGATAATACGCACATTATTATGAGAAAAGATAGTAGAATTAAGAAATGAACGCCACAAGTCATTTCGATGTTCTGAATAGAAAAATAATTTTGAAAATATCTCGCAGAGCAATTATGCAAATTATGCAATTGTATTTAATTATAATTGTACTTAAATACATAATTATGTTTCTTTAATGATTTCTCTCTTGCGTACATAGGGAAGCATTCCGCCAAGCGAGTTGAAAGGATCGAATATATTGGCTGCATTCAGCAGAAAAAGCAGCTTTGCAACTCTTGTACTATTTTTAATTGTACTTATACTATCTTGTACTATTTTTATGATTGGTTTATACATTCAGTAAGGCACTAAAGACAAGATCAATCACATCAAAGAATTTTACCATAATTGCAAAGCTTTTTTTGCTGAACGTAGCTATTAAAGATACTTTGTATCCGCGTATTGAAACTCGTTCGTAACTGAACCATTCAAAGACTGCTGTCTCGGTAGCCATTCTTCATTCTAAGAATTTCTCGTGAAAAAACACATCAGAAAGTAAAAATCTTACAATGTGCGACAAGTACTTTCGAGTTCTTTCTTTCAATTCTCATGTCAGGGCCCATAAATCCGGTTTTACTCGTGTCCTGCGTTTCTACGTCGTTTGAACACACACTCGTGATTTATTGTTACTGATTGGCTCAATCATGAGCTTAATGAAATTTGCAGCATCGTGAAGTGAGAATCGATGAAAAGATGGTGTGAAAGAAACGATCCCATTTTAGCGTTAAGTAGTGTAGTACAAGAAATACATAACGTACCCAATACTTACGTTGATCTCAATAAATTATCAATTATTAAGTGTCCAATAAAATCCAGCTTGGATTGCGTTAATTGAAAAATAAAACATGTTACACGATGGCGGTAGCATTGAAGATATAATTATTGCAATGAATTTTATGAATTCGGCAATCATCATAATTTATATACGTTCTATGCTATATGTTATTAATTCGTGCAGGAAATTCGGTTCCATTATCTTTGGTTTTGAAATTCGTTTGCGGATTAAGACGCTTGTACTGATACATAGTGAGCAATACTATCTCATAGTCTGTGTGGCAGAATATGTAAGAAATAACTGTAATTTATTTAAATTATAAAGATGACTATGCTATATGCTATATGCTTATCTGTTATATGCTATATGCTTATATGCTATATGCTAAACTGCTATAATAATATCACAAATTAAATTAAATTCACAAGCAATTTTTAATAATTTGCCCAATCAGGCATCATATTAGGAAGATGTTAATGCTGAAAAACTATAAATAAATTTATTGCGAAAAATATTATATCGGTCGGAAGTCAAATCTCTTGCATTCTGTGCGAACGTAAACCTTTAAAGTAAACCTACCGAGTCCTTGGTAATATTCTTCGCAATAATCAGTATGAAAACAATGTCTTTCTTTCAAGCGACGTAATATAAACAATAAGAATCTTATTTTAGATTGTCCATAGAGAACACAAGTAATAAGAATTAGAAATTAAATGTCTATAACAGTTGTCGAAGTTGAATCTTAATGCTTATATATATATATATATATGTATATATATGGGTGATTCTTTGAAAAATCAATATGACATTTCGCCCTAATCTTCGATATTGTTTAAATTCTGCAAAAGTGTTCTTTAGGAAAATATAACAACTCATATTTTTTCTTTTTAAAGCGAATCGTTTAATCGTAGTACTAATTGCAATTCCTTGATATTTTGAAAACATCTATTCTATTGGTTTTCTTTTACTCCATAGTAAAAAAAATATCAATGTAACAGTTTCTTATATAAAAAATTTTTCTACTTTTCAAAAATAGTCTCGATTGATTTAAATTTCATAAAAGTCAAAATCATAAATCTTCGAAAAAAAAACGCATTTTTCTTCATGATTCTAGGTATTTACATTAAAATAAATTTTTGTTTTAAAAGTTGACAATTTTTTATATAAAAACCGCTTCATTTAAATTGGGAACCAATTTATTTCAATTGCATATAATAATTTAGTAAATCAAGAGCAGCAAAAATATATGATATATTAATTTATAACAAATAATATTTAATATATACATATATTAAATATTATTTGTTATAAAATTAATAATTGATCACATATTAATATATAGAATTTTTAATTGTTTTGCTATTTTGATTTTAACAAATTCGCTAAATGTTGAAACAATTTTCGCTTCAGCAAATCATAATTGGCTAATTATGGGAATAATCGTACGATAATCTTGAGTTCCTATAATTCTAATTGCTCGAGAAAATTGAGTATCTAAAATTTTATTGTTTTATCATACATTTCATTGGCCATGTAAATCGATATTGTTCATAAATTGAGATGCTCATTGATATAATTGGAAAGCTGATAAAATTTTCTCACGTGTTTCTATTTCCAAACTTGTTCGATGCAAGATGTTTTACAGTACCAGCCAAATCATCACACCTTTTCCGTGAGCAGGAGGTTGCAAAAAAATCTCATTCAGCTTCAATTTGAAAGTCATTAAAATGTTCGGTTAAATTTATAAAAAAATTTCGCCTTCTTCATAAAAAGTTGTGATATCAATTTATTACAAAAAATAATGACAAAAGCAATGGTAAAAATGATTTCCCAATATTCCTGCCTATTAGTAATAATCTTGGCTTGATACAGACAAACGGTATAGGCAAATTATTTTATTTTCTGAAGGAATAATTGTTTCAAAAACGTAAGATATTTATTAAATCCATAAATTATATAGATTTCAATACACAATTTGCCGCATGATGGAAGTTTGAATAGCTAACATTTTTCCGTAAGAGCTAAAAGGTTATTATGGAAAGAAATATATTGATTGGCTGTCGTGAGAATTTCCGCTGCATGGTGGCGTATTGATGCGTCCTGTGCGTCACATTGGTTAATTGTCTGTACATAGTCTACATAGATGACACCTTATACAACAGTTTACAATAAGAATCTTACTTTTAGACCATATATGTAAGAACACAATTAATAAGAAGAATTAGAAATTAAATGCCTATAATGACCAAAACTGGGTCTTTGCTTAAATAATTCAATGTGAATTACACACACACACACACACACACGCGCGCGCGCGTTATACTTATATAAAAATAGTATATTATATATACATGCACATAAGGATTTCCAAAAAGGTCGGGACACCTGAATATCTCGAAAAATATAAGTTTTATATAGAAAAAATGTTTCTGTTTCAGACAAAAGTTGTAGGATTAAAAAAGATCTATTTTAGTCTAGATTAATCTTATCATTTTGACTTTGAGTATCGCCAAGGTGAGGTCAAGGTCACATCGATTTTTTTTAAATGGAACATCCTACTTTTGATTCCAGAATCTAATAGCTGGTGTTGAGAACTTTTCAAAAAAAATATTTTTTCATTAAGTACTTTTTTAATTATTTAATTTAATTATGCTTCAAAGTTATAGTATCGCCGGCATTAGCATTACGCAAATTGTAAACCTAAAACCTTTTAAATGTTGTTCAGAATCATGTTTTGGATAACATTCATTAAGATCAAGATTAGAGAGATTGTTTCTCTTATTTTCATTTTTACATAAAAATAAATTTTCAGTGCAAAAATAAAAATAAGAGAAACATTCTTCAATGACCTTGATTTTAAATGTTATCCAGGATTACTACAAGACTACGATGCGTCAACGAGTTCACATTTTCCCTAATATAATAAGATAACAAATTACGATTGAAAACAACGTGGCCTTGTTGTTGTTCTAATGAAATGCTTGATAACAGATTGTCTCAAACACGATTCAGTCTCAATCTACATGATACAAAAAGAGTTTACTAGATATTTAAAAAACAAATTTAGCCAAATAATCAAACTTTATTATTTTTCTGATGGTGTACCTCAATATTTCAAAAACCGTTTATGTCTGTATCAAGCCAAGATTATCACTAATAGGCAGGGATATTGAGAAGTCATTTTTGTCGTTGCTTTTGTCGTTATTTTTTGTAATAAACATTGATACCACAACTTTTTATGCTGATGATAACGATAATTAACTAAAAACTGATTAATGTTGGGAAAATTACTTTTAAAATTACCTTTAAAATATAACTTGTTATCATTAAGTTAGATATTATTTATTGAAAAAAATAACTCGTTACTTAATGCATCAATTCGTTACTTTTAAAAATAACGAATCGATGTCAGTAATAATTCTTTCTAAAGTTTAAATAAAAAGGAGCATATAGCCATGACGAAAGTCAATATATTTAAAAATTATCATATATTAACGTATGTTTTTAATATATTGACTTTTGTTTCGTCATCATAAAAATATATTTTTTATTTTGCATATTTTGCATATTGTATTTGTATCTTCTTCTTCCTCTTTTTTTTTTTGCCTTTTTATGTAGTCCACTCTTAGACATAAGGCCTCTCCCAAACTGTTCTCTATCGTGAGCCTTTTGAAACCAAGTTAATCCTGCCAGCCTTCTCAAGTCATCTCTTCTGAGATTATCTCACATTTCTTTCGATTGTTCTTGGTCGCCAAAGAGTTGTTTTAATAAACCATTTGTTTATATCCTTTTTAGCCACCAAGAGTCCAATCCATTACCATTTCATCCCACGACTTTGTCAGCGATTTTGTCAGCGACTTTTGTTCGCTTCCGAATTTCTTTATTTCTAACTCGGTCTCTGATCTTCTATCTCGGTCTTTCTATCTCGGTCTCAATGCCAAGTATAATGCATCTCATACATTTCTGAACAATCCTCGATCTTTGTGCATTCCCTTTAATTATTACCATAATCTCAAAACTATATGTTGACCGATAACACACACGTGTTATATATTTCTTTTTTAGGTATGTATTTCTATTTTAGTTATATATTTCTTTTTTAAGTTGATTAGTAGATCGAACTTTTTAAAAATATAGCTGAGTTTACCAAATGCCCACAATAATCCATCTTGCTATCTCTCAGCCAACTGATTTTGTTTGCCAATTCTTATAACATGTCCGAGATACACATATTGGTTTATGGCATGATTTCTATTATCTTAGGGCTGTTACTCATTATTTGGGTTTTATTTAGATTCATTTTTAAACTCATCTTCCTAGCAGTGTTGTTCGATGTTTTATCATGTCTTTCATCTCAAAGAGATGAATATTGTTACTCAGAAGAACGATGTCATCCGCAAATCTTAAATTATTTAAATAAATCCATTTATGTTTATCCGTTGTTCCAGTTTAGGTCTTTAAATACATTTTCTAAAACCAATATATATAATTTCGGGGAGATTATGTCGTCTTGGCGGATATCTTTGTACATTTGGATTTTGTTAGTTTTAAGTTCTTCATCGATTTTTATATGAATTGTTGCTTGTTCATATATGTTCGGGATTAAGGCTATGTACCTTGAGTCGATTCTCGTAACATCTATAGCGTTAAGAAGGCCCATTTTTCAAATGGAATCAAATGCTTTATATATAAAAGCTAGATGTATGTACAGATTATATTTTGTTGCTTTTTTAATAACTATACGTATTATTGTATATAGTCTATTGCATTAGATCTCATTCTGAAATCTGCTTTAATTGATAAAAGTTCAATTTGTATGTTAGCTGGTTTGTTATAAGTTTAATAAATAATTTGTACAGATGTGATAAAAGATTGATTAATTGATAGTTTTCAATGCTAGTCATTTTTTAAATAGTAGGCTTACCTCCTTGTTTTAATATCTTCCCTTCGATCAAGCATTTATTGAACAAAATTTTCACGCTTCCAAGGTTGTTTCATCCATCATTTTTAACATTTCACTTGTAAACTTGTATAGTTCTTCCTATTTTTTAGGCCTTTCTATTTTTCATCTGCAGTGTGGCTGAGATAAGTGCGCGAGTATGCTCGTATCGACTATATGACTTATAAACCGAGCGATTGGACTTCGCTATGACTTTAATCGCTGTTAATTATTCTAATTTAAGAAGTATTGCAAAATAAGAATAAGAAAGAAACACAATAAAAAGAAATCATTTTGTGATACGTTTTATTCACTTGTTTTACATCTGTTTTTACATGTTACAAAATTATGTTGCGTCTGATATCATCCATGGTTTCATGTACCGATATCCAAATATAATTATCTATAATATCTGCTCAAATGTTACAAATGGTCATATTGTAACAATCTTATACTTGCGAAAGATTGATTCATCGGAATGTGTTGAGAGTATCTGCATGGAGTGTCATTTGTAATTTTTTTTCACAGGAGATTTGTTTTTTACATGCTTCACAATAAATGTTTCGTCCATTATTTGTAAAACTCTTGTCTTGCTTTGCTTCAATTCAATAGTTTAAGATTGTACGTCTTTTTTTTGTTTTCGGCACACAAAATTCAAGATTAGAAATAATGCTAGATAACAGTGTAAACTCGGTCTTTGCATTAGCACTGGTCAAATGCGTATTCACTGAATAATTACTGATTGCGAATTGACTGAAGGTCGACTGCAAATGAACTCTTATACTTCATACTGCAGTTATTGTTGTTGATAACAGCAAGATCGGTCGAAATCAGAATACTAGAATTTATTCGAGTTAATTTATAAAAAAGTTCAATTCATTATATGCAGAAATATGAAAAATATGCGAAATATATACAATATGCGAAATATATGCAAATATGAAAAATATATATAATATAGATAGATCACACTCCGAACATAGACAATTAAAAGAATAAACAAGGAAATTAGGAAAGATTATCGCACCTTCAAGATGATAAAAAGGATAATAGATGACAACATAAATATGAAAAATATTGAAAGCTATAAAAGCGATAGAGAAACCCAAAATCTTTAAAATAAAGAACGAACAAGAAATGACTACATCAAATAGAAATGATATCACGACAATTCTAGAGAACTTTTATAGGAAACTCTATTTAATTACGAAGTCTCGACTTCGAATGTTCCCCACGAGAACAATTATAGACGTTGCCTTGGAAAAGGTGGCAAATATTACAACATCCAAGATCGCAATAATTTGAAGATACTTTCTTACTCAGTGGCCGCGGTCGAAATGCATACCGGGCGTCATAATAGACCGTGAATCGGAAGTTCGTTACGACCGAGACAGAGGGTTTCATTATCATTATGAGTACCGACGCAATAGCGTTTACTCATTACTCGCGAGTTCTCACGCGCGTATCTCGCGTTCCGTAGATTTCCAGACTCGTTCGTACGAGCAAAGAGTTTCAGCTGACGATTAGCATACTTAATTAAGCGCATCAGCCCCATCGTTTTGCGCGTTATATGTGCCCGGCCGAACACCCGAGGCGACCTATACAGGGCCCTTTATGCATTCTCCTGGCAGTAGCGTAACCATCGTTCGGAACTCCAACTGCGATATCATAAGAAACCCGTCACATATTTTTCGATTGCGCCGCGTACATTCCACATAACGTCGTAGAAGAAATTGAGATAGTCTCGACGTTAGTTTATCTCATGGTTACAGTTCTCATTTGATGATAGCGCAGATGATGCAACAATTGCTTTATACTTCCGGAATTAGATTAATTCCCATAAAGTGATTGATTAAGAATTTTTTATTAAATAGAATGGCATGAAAGGAATAAATATTTTGCGTGATGTTTCCCTATATATATGACGTGCTCTCTTTCGATACATAAATCAAAGCAATAAAATTATGCTACTTCAAATTGCTATTAACGAGACGAGATTCTTCATTAGTTATGAATTACTGCAAACATTATTATAAACTTTTGTGCTGTATGGATACAAATATCTTTTATGCGTTATATTCAAATAAAAATTTAAAAGTACCAATGGAATTACGCCACTGAATCACGCAATAGGGCCATACAGCGAACGTAAATCGAAGAGTCGAGAGGAAGAGGAATGAGTCGACTCGCGCACGAGAATGCGAGCGTGCGAGAGATTAAAACGAAAAATTCCTTCTCGCCTACTCCCCTTTTTTTCTCCCTGAAAGAGCGTCCCATTTAACTGGATACTAGGCTTCTTGCGACGGGTTCAATAGGTACCCCTCTATCGATTCACACCTTTCGCCGTGCGGGAAAGGAGAAGATATCTAGTCAATATGCACATGTACGAATTTCGAAACATCATCATTAATTTACTTGTTGCTTCTCATTTGCACGAAGAAACGATGTATTTATAGCAAACCATATTAACAATATTTTATTTTTTATGTATATAATTATATTTAAAGAAAAAAGTCATATCAACAAATAAAAATTTGAGGACAAATCTTAACTATATATTATATTAACGTTAACTATATATTATAATATAATATATTATAATATAATTAATAATAAATAAGTTATATAAACTAAGAAAATATAGTAATATTAACCATTTACAAATAATTTATTACAATACTTTTTTAGTTAATTTAATTTTTTATTGCTCTTATTAAAACTTTATAGTACATAGCTATGGTGCTATTGTATGGTGCTTATCTTTAAATTTCTATACGTCCTGCTAACTCGTCCAAGAAAAAAGTTATTAAATTTTTATATAGAACTAAAAACTGTTGAGATGTTTCATTTATTTTTTATTTTTCGAACCCAATGCGCCTTTTATTATTGTATAATATGCTGAGGGATTTTCTTTTTAGGAAAAATTGAACTCCATTGCATCCCTCTGCTAAATAATGCCGCGTATTGTTTGTAAGTGAGCGACTTTAATAAAAAATTCTTAAGATCAATCATGATTAAATAATAATTATGATATTGTAGGTATATACAAGATGTCCCATTTTAATCTTTGTACTGAAATATTTTAAAAGATACAAAAAAAATGTTTCAAACAAAAATTGTAAGATTCGAAGGAAGTATCTTTGATTTGATACAATGGCGCCATAAGATTAGATCAAAGTCACTTTGAATTTTTTAAATAAGGCCTCTTATTTTTCATTATAATTTTCTCTTAACTTATCTCAAGAGCTTTTTATATATATATAAATACTCTAATTATATAAATACTCTAATAAAATTGTTTCTCATTAAGAATTTTTCGAGATATAAGGCTCTCTCTTGAAAGTATTACCGCTGTTACTCAAGCTGTTCGACTAATGACTAACATCTCTTAAATGTTATTCAAGATTATGATAATAATTGTTATTGTATACGGTATACGGATAATATTTGTTAAAATCAAGGCCATTGGAGAATATTCTTTTTATTTTCATTTTTACATAAAAATTAATTTTTATTATGATCCTGAACAACATTCAAAAGGTTTTAATCGTTAGTTAGATACCTTAAATAACGATGATGGTATTGTAACTTTCAAACCTTATAATTAAAAAAGTTTTTAATAAAAAACAATTTTATTAAAGTATTTTTTTTTTAATCTTGAGGTAAGCTACGAAAATATGTAATGAAAAAAGGGGGATTCCATTTAAAAAATTCAAAGTAACCTTGATTTGATCTTAACATTGCCAATCAAAATCAAATTAATCTTATCTTCTAATCATATCTTCTTATGTCCCCTTCTAAACCATATGACTTTTGTTTGACTTTGTATGACTTTTTTTTGTATCTTTTGTACATTTCGAGATATTTTGATGTAAAAGTTAAAATGGGATCGTGTATGTATCCAGTTTAACGTGTTCTAAGAGATAAACAAGAATTGATAATGTGGCAGGAGTCATAAAACTTATAGTAATTTAAAATATAACGAAATTTATCCTTATTATAATTTTATAGACAATTTAATATTATTCTTAATCAACTTTCTGTAATTCTCCTTTTTTTTTCAGGAAAATGGTAAATTTTTATTTATATAATGTAGTCAAATATACTGTTGCTATGATCCTGTGTATTTAATGTAAATAATTATTTTTACAATAATTTTTTTTTTTTCAGTTTTTATAATACAAATAGAAAATTTTTAGTTAGAAATATAGTCAAATGTATTAATACATTCACACACTGTTCAAAAATAATTATTTCTTTAACTTTTCTTATAACATATCTCTTAATTATTATTACCATATTGTAAATAATTAGCAAATGTTAAAAAATAGTTCTCTTTGCTGTAATTAATATAAAAGTGTTTATTTTATTCATTATTTATATTTTATATTTTACTATATTAATATTTGAAATTGTTATAATTTATAGTACAACTTTTCTATATTTGAGAAAACTATATATATAAAGTTATTAATTTATTTATTACTAACATTAATATAGTAATAACCATAAAAAAAATAGAGCTTTAACCATAATTATTTTACTGTGCAATTATAATCACAGGTATCGATTTTTTTTTTCAATTTAATGATCCATATCTGTTTAGTAAAATCAGTTAAAGTACACTATATCCTATGTCGTGTGGTGTTTCTACATGAACATGAATCTGCAATTGATGCAAATTTGATTATAAATAAGTGCTACCTGTTATGTAAAGTTGCTATTTTAATATTTTATGATTTGAACTTTCGTAATTAATCAGATTTTAATATTCTGCATGAATTGTAACATTATATTATACATCACTTAAATATTTGTAAGATCATTAACGAGGATTTTACTCTCGTCCGTTCCTATAGAGTAACGAACACACACATTGTTCAAAAGAAAGAAATTTATTTCCGTTACATGTAATGGAAATAAATTTCAAGCAGGTACATTAAAAATATTTAATGTTGTCAACGAAAATAAAGTTACAAATAATTTAAATTTCACATGCATTTAATTTTATGCAAATTTACACAGAGTTTAATAAAAATTGTATTAAATTTTATGAAATATGTAAAATTTCATAAAATTTTATGAAAAATACATTAAATTTTATGTACATGTACACAAATACACTTTTTAGTTACAGATGCATTAAATCTAATTTAATGTTATAAAACTGAATTTAATTTGTGTAACTTGAAAATATATTAAATTTCATGATATTTTTAACTCTGTGTGTGTGTGTGTGTGTGTGTGTGTGTGTGTGTGTGTGTGTGTGTGTGTGTGTGTGTGTAG
>NW_012130067.1:8895384-8897726 GCF_000143395.1 Atta cephalotes | reverse complement strand
AATATATAGGGTGTTCAGCGTAATGATCCTCACGATCTTTTAGACACTTTCAACAATCAAAAAAAAGAAATTGAAAGGTAATTATCCATTTATTTCATGCGGGCACAACATGCGATAAAAAAATTAAAAAAAAATTTTTTTTAATAAAAAAGTCAAGGTTGAATTTTTTAAATAGCACCATTACACTTGAATTTTTTAAATAGCACCATTACATTTTTTTCATAACATTATAGGGATTTTCAAGACGAATTCAACACACTTTCGAAATCACTTTCATTGATATTTTATTAATTTTATTGATATTTAATATCAAATTTGCAACATTATAAACATAAATTAATGAAAAAAAACTGTAACTTATGTAAGCAAATGTTCAAATGCTTGCCTCCTTCTGCAACACAAAGTTCTATTTTTTTTTTAAATTAGTATGAGTAGCTATTATATAATTTCGATCCAAAGTTGCATAAGTTGTTATTCTTTCTCGAAGATCTTGAATATTATTTATTGGGATTTGATATACAAAAGATTTTAGATCCCCAGAAAGAAAAAATCCATCGGAGATAAATCCGGAGAACGTGCCAGTCGTCGGATTGGTCCATATGTACTTATAATACGATTTCCAAAAATATCCCGAGGATAATTTTAAATTATTCGTGCATTATGGGTTGAGCAACCGTCCTATTGGAAATATTGGGTTGTCCGGAAAGTTCGTGCCGATTTTTGATAAGTGGCATAAGGACAGGTCTGAATATATCAGAATGATACAAATGACATGCGTACATATCGTAAAAGATGGTACTTCAGGCATACTTGGAAAAAAATTTAGTTGCGATAATTTTTGTCAGTTTTATACGGCTTTAAATATGGAAGAAAACAAAGTGCATTTTAGGCATTTAATGCTTTTCTTTTACCGGAAAGGCAAAAATGACAAACAAGATATGCGCTGTTAATGGTGAAGGTACTGTAGCTGAAAGAACTGTGCGGAAGTGGTTAAGTTTAAAGCTGGTGATTTCAATCTTGAAAATCAAGAAGGCCCGGATAGGTCCTCTACAGATGAAGATCATTAAAACACTGATCAAGAATAACGCTATACGACACGTAAATTAGCAGAAATGTTAAATATGTCAAAATCCACCATCCATGAGCATTTTGTGAAGCTTGGCTATATAAACCGTTTTGATGTATGAGTTCCCCAGAGTAATTTAACGAAGAAAAATCTGGATCGCATTTCCATTTGCAACTCGCTCTATAAACGCAACGAGGAGACACCATTTTTGAAGCAAATAGTGACGAGAGATGAAAAATGGATCATTCACAATAATGTTGAGCGAAAAAGATCTTGGAGAAAACGGAATGAACCACCCCAAAAGCCGGTCTTCGTCCAAAGAAGGTCGTGCTCTGTATCTGGTGGAATTGGAAAGGGATCCTGTATTATGAGCTTTTACCAAACAACGATAAATTCAGAGAAGTATTGTTTCCCAATTAAACGAATCGAAGATCGGGAAACAATACAGAAATTGAACAAAAACATCCAGAAATAGCGAATTGGAAGAGCGTCGTGTTTCATCAGGACAATGTGCGGCCTCATGTGTCTTTGATAACTCGACAAAAGTTGTTGGAGCTCAGTTGGGATGTTCTACCCCATCCATCATATTTACCAAATCTCGCGTCCTCTGATTTCCTATTTCGATCATTACAAAATTCCCTTAATGGAAAAAGCTTCAACTCTTTGGTCAAGGTAAAAAATCTTAGAAAAGTTTTTCGCTAAAAAACCTGAGAGATTCTAGAAGGAATTTTCAAGTTGCCTAAAAGATGGAGAAAGAAGATTGTACAACAAAATAGCACCTATATAATTTAATAAATGTATACTAAAATTTAAATCTTCTTCAATTTTCCTTCAAAATCGAACTTTCCGGACAACCCAATACATACTCCCTCTATCATAGAGAATATTTCACATTAACTCTGGCAATTGTGAATTGAGAAAGTGCAAATATCTGCGTGATGTTTTCTTCGTAAAAATATATTCCAATAAATAACAATTTAGTATATACCAGACATTAATTTCTGTATTAAAAAAATGAAAATATGTATGTATGTATGTATGTATGTATGTATGTATGTATGTATGTATGTATGTATGTATGTATGTATGTATGTATGTATGTATGTATGTATGTATGTATGTATGTATGTATGTATGTATGTATGTATGTATGTATGTATGTATGTATGTATGTATGTATGTATAGTATGTATGTATGTATGTATAGTATGTAGATAAGTATGTATGTATGTATATGTATGTATGTATGTATGTATGTATGTATGTATGTACTGTA
>NW_012130067.1:8890224-8893844 GCF_000143395.1 Atta cephalotes | reverse complement strand
ACACACACACACACACACACACACACACACACACACACACACACACACACACACACACACACACACACACACACACACACACACACACACACACACACACACACACACACACACACACACATACTTATTTAATCCTATATACATGCAATAAAATCAATAAAACATCAATGAAAATGACAATCTCGAGTCTAGTTGAATTCGTCTTGAAGATCTCTATAATATTATGGAAAAAAATGTAATGGTGCTATTTAAAAAATTCAAGTGACCTTTAACTTTTTTATAAAAAAATTTTTTTTAATTTTTTATCGCATTTTATGTTGTAGCCTGCATGAAATAGATGGATAATCATCTTTTAATCTTTTTTTTTAATTGTCGGAAGTGTCTAAAAGATCGTGCGGACAATTAAGCTGAACACCCTGTATATACGAAGGTAGTTTGAAAAGTTCTCAGCCTGACATAGAGATGATACTGGGAGGATCAAATGCTATGATTTTTCTTAAGTTTGATCCTTTAGAGGGCCTCCGAAAAAGTTTCAGACAGATGCGGTTAGTTTGTCTGTTGCATCGAGTAAAGCAAATAAGTTTTTGAGTATTTCTTGTTTCTGACTTCCGCAAAATTTCATTGCACTTCGAATTGCTGCCACATGCATCGTACTCACCAAATTTAACTCCTAGTAATTTTTTCTGTTCCCGAATATATGTGTATATATATTATATATATTATACTTCGTTGTATGTGAAATTTTTTATCAAAAATTAATTTTGATTTAAAAAAAAAGATTCCTAATATGAGATACAAGGGTTTCTTTATATGAGATGGTATTCATAACAGGAAACTAAAAAAAATTAAAAATAGACTTCTTATATACGCTTTTATTATATAATATTGTATTACGCAAAAGTAGGAACAAAAAGTTTAAAGGTTATTGAGAATATAAATTAGTTCGGTCCGTTTTTTGTGCATTTATTTCAAAACAAAATGAATGAGCAGATCAATAGTAAAGTATTGTCGCTGCCATTGCTGCCTACTACTTTTTCCCATCTCTCAGGCAATTTTCGAATTCCATCTCGAAAAAATGACTCGTCTTTGGAGGCGATCCAATTTTGGAGCCAATTTTCGATTTCTGCGAAAGAAATGAACCGATGACTTGCCAAATCGTGCTGCATCCTTAGGAACAACCAATAATTAGAAGGAGCAGTGTCCGAAGAATACGGCGGATGCGGTAAAACATTCCATTTGAGCGTTTTCAAATATTTTTTTACGACTTTAGCGACATGAGATCGAGCGTTGTCATGAAGAATAACTTTATCATGTCTTTGCTCGTATTCCGGCTGTTTTTCTCGCAATGCACGGACAAACGAATCAATACTTAGTATTTTTTCTTCTTGGAGTCGTAGAATATCCACTTCTCATCCAGTCACAATCCGATGCAAAAAACCTTTTCTCTGTTGTCTTTGAATCAGCTATTCGCAAGAAAAATCGCCTTTCAACGTCTCTCGGTTTCAGTTCATAACACATCCAATTTCCTTGTTTTTGAATCATTCCCATGGCTTTCAATCGTATAGAAACGGCTTGTTGAGTTACCTTCAATTACTTCAATTATGATGTTGAGTTACTTCAATTATGCAAGCTCCTCTAATCTTCTTCGAGTAATGCCTCTAATTCTTTGTCTTCGAATTTTTTTGGCTGTCCAAAGCGACGCTTGTCTTCAACGCTGAAATCTCCATCCTTGAAACGTCGAAACCATTCCCTACATGATTTATCAGTTGGAGCACCATAAACTTCGACAAGCATTTGATGGGCTTCAGACGCACTTTTCTTCCAATTAAAGCAGAAAATCAAAACCGCAAATGCTGCTTGGTTAACACAAAATTTGACTTTTCAAACACAGTAAAAATCAAGGTTTTTGTATGAAACTCAAAGCGATATAAACTGAATATTATTAGCAGATGTTTAACCTCTCTGAAACCGCTAAAATAAGCTGTCACTATGAACCATTCACAACAGCTGGAGCTATCTTTAGGGAAACGGATCGAACTTAACAATTTGTACTCCCAATACATGACAATTATATAATTTTTCGATGTTTGTGTATGTGTGCGCGCGCGCGCGCGCGCGCGCGTGTGTGTGTGTGTGTGTGTGTGTGTGTGTGTGTGTGTGTGATAGAGAAATCTCAATAATAATAGAATCAAGTCATTTTTAATATATCGTTTGTAGTATGCTTTGGGATATTTAGATGATTTCATATTAGCTAGAAATATCCTGAGTATTTCATGTTACGCCTTCCACGCCAAATCTAATCTTTACAGATAACAAATCATTATATCACGTGTTTTCCTATTAATACGATCTTATCACTGAGTGTAGACTTTATTACCCAATATTTATTTATATAATCAAACAAGATTTAAAGACTAATCATACTAAAATTTGACAACATCCAATTTCATAAATCTTTTTCTGCAACTACACGCATGATCTAATAATGAATTTTCTATTAAACAGTAAGTAAACAACACTAAAAGTAAAAAGATAGAATCAAACATATGCGCTTAGTTTAGCAGAAACTCCGCCATCTCATGTTAGAAGTCTGTCCTATAATAGGCGATCTTATCCAATTCATTAATTTAAATGTACATGTGTCACCAAAATCCGAACAAATCGAACAATTTCTTTAAACAAAATATTTTTAATGAAAAATTAAATGTTACAAGAAATCCTTTTACATGGCATTTGGGGGATCCTTGTAGAGCACAATTATTCGATATTCCCCCATTAGTTTGAATGACCTCTATTCTTGATCTGAAGCGTTCGCATGGTGTAATGTAGCGTTGTCCAAGTCGACGAATGTTGCCTTAATAGCGGTCCTTATGATCGGAATGCCGAGACCCTTTCAACTACACTCCATACGTAGTAGTTCAAGGGATTTAAATCTGGGAGGCCAGAATGGGAACCGAGGCGAGCAACTCGGCTTGTCCTGGTAGCCTCAGAGAGCATCTGTCGTATCTTTAATGTGTATGATTTGTATCAAAGGTCCTCCTCAGCAATTCGACGCATTGTTGGCTCACTTACATCAATCGATGCTAATTTTCGCAACGATTGCCCTGGATCATTCGAAATCAATGCTTGAGTTCTTTCAATGATTGGCAGGGATCCTCGCGGTGCATTTTTTCGAGTGACTCTTTCTCGCTGGCATATTGGAACCTTCATTGGACTGTTTTAAAGCCGTTTTTTATCACAATGTCATAAACGATCTCGGGTATCCAAAGAACTAAATTATTTCTGTTGCTGAACGTCCAACACGAAGGCCTTCGATGATTGCGGTTCTTTGATTATACTCCGCACTTGGTTTCAACATCGCGGCATTTTGAGAATATGTTTGTTTACTAGAAGACTTTCTCGGACGCCAACAACAATCTCTGGCAGAGACATAATATAGCGGAAAATTTAAATTTAAATTTGTCCGGATTTTGATGACGCCATGCATTAATCCGGAAAAATTTGCCAATCAAAATTTATAACAACTTGTCCCGATATCCCCTATTAGAATTTTAATCTTATAATAATCTTAAGAATTTCTTCTTAAATGTTGTTTCAGTCTTTAGGAGACATAAATATAC
>NW_012130067.1:8883853-8887562 GCF_000143395.1 Atta cephalotes | reverse complement strand
TCTCTCTCTCTCTCTCTCTCTCTCTCTCTCTCTCTCTCTCTCTCTCTCTCTCTCTCTTGGGAGAAATTGTAAAAGAAATTAAAACAAAGTAACTAGATTTTGCGTTTTTCGTGCTGAAATAACTAGAAATTTAATAACGTGGTATTAATCTTTTAGAATTTAAAGGAAATGACATTAGAAGAGACATCATAAAACATTATCAAGTCTTTGCTTAGCATATCGTAAATAATTCATTCTATTTTAATATGATAAATAGTTATTAATAGTAAACTTTTAGAATTTTTGAACATTTTTAATGTCGAATTTTCAGCAAAGAAACATTTGGTACTTGTATTAAAATCGATTTTTATTAAAATCTTCGTGTTGAATTTTTAATTATTTAAATATTAATATTTCATATAATGTAATTATATTATTTAAATATTTTGTGTTAAATTAATATTTAACATTTCTTAGTGTTAAAATAATAATTTATAAAGTAAATGAATAATTAATATAAAAATAATGTAGAGTTAAAACGTAAATTCTAAAATAGATGAATAAAAGATGAATAATGTATACGTGTTAATTTAATATGTTATAAATGTAATGTAACTGAAAAAATATACTTCCGTAATTTGTTTTCAAATTGTATTCATATTCAAAGTGTTATTTTTTGCATAATTTTAAATTTTTACATAATGTTTGTATTACATCTAATAATCAATAATTTGTATTACATCATTCTAATACATATTTATCTTGTGCTAAATTAACACAAAAATTTGAATAGATATCGTTTTATGTATTAATCGTGATCGTATTATCATGATATGTAAAATACGTTAAATTTAATACAAATTTTCTAACTGTGTAAAATCGATGAACAGCAAAATATATGTTTCTAGATTCGATAAAATCATTTACGTTTCTCCCGTTAAAGACTCTCGTCTAATATGAACGAAGGAGGACTAAAAACGCGCGATCGCGACTGCCAATCGTTCAGCACGAAAGTATGGCAGTAGCCCGCAGGAATATACTTTGCATGCAGATACACTGCAACCGAATCGCCCGGCATATCACGAAACCCGCGGGCGATCGTTCATCAACATCAACTGTCAGTAGTCGTGCTAGTGAACCGCAAAATCCTTGCGCATACACATGCGTCTGCGTTCTCCAATCTTTACTATTAACCCACTTATGTCTTTAATGTCAATACTCGGTCTAAAGATAGCCGACAGCTGCACGACCGATTTTCCGCGCTTTGTCCGCTCCTGCACTTGTAAGATTGAGAACATAGGATTTGTGGACGATGAATATCTCATTCGCGATCTCTCGATGCGGGTTCAGCCGATCGAATCGATCTGACGGTGAACGATCCAAAATGACAACGGGAATCGAAATGGCTCGTTTTTTATCTGTTCTTTTGTATTCTCCGAGCTTGGCAATGATACTCATTCAATTTATTCGAATTGCATCTCCTACAGAGTTTATGATAACAAAAAGACAAAGGGGTAATCACTTAATGTAATCATGGGACACAGAGTCCCTGAAATCATTATAAAATTTATATGAAATCCTGATGGATAATCCGATAATTACAATACATGTGCAACTACGAGAAATAATTATGTGATATTATAAAATCAATTACTTTATCAAATAACTTCATATATAGTGAAGAAAATTATTGTCATTAAATGAGATCATATGAAATCAAATGAATCATGTCTGTGGAACAATATTTTAGTACTTACCGCCTCACAAAAATGTTCTACATGAGGTCTGTTTTCTGTGGCTAAACCGGTACATTTTGGAACTTAAAGAGAAAGGTATATGTTTGATATTTGTAAAAAGCAAGAGAATTCTAGTACAGTCTAATGCAAGAACAGAAAACAGACCAATGGTATCTTGTATTCACAAGCGATGATAACGAATTCTTATATGATTCACGTTGAAGTCGATAGATTTTTGCTCAATGAGGCTGCAAGATAGTTCGAAAAAAAGTTGATAAATGTCTAAGCTAAGCGACTCATCCGAAGAACGATAAGATAACGTATAATAGCCGGCGCAAACTGGCAATATCTTTTGACCGGATTGAATTTGAATGGATTCATTATCTTCCATAATAAACAACTCAACCGCCGCTGTCTTTCTTATAGCGAGAAGCCGCCTTACATGTCTAGCTAGCTACGTTTTCTCTCATCTCAGCGTCTGTTGCTTTTATTCACAACCTAATTTTGCGATCAATTGCGATCGACCCTCTTCCGCCGTTGTCTGCTGTGAGAAATATGAGAAGCCAGATTTTTTTCACAGTATGGTAATAGTAAAATTCTAAAAATAATATTATTGCATTATAATAATAATGTAATACTGCAGTATTGCATTGTATTAATAACTAAATAAGCGTTTCAGAAATCAAATTGATCAACTATATACTAAATTTGTCAACACTAACTGTCAAGTTGATTTCAGGATTAAGTTTAATATGTGTAGTGTATTATTTTAATAGTGTATTGCTTTTTAATATCTTAATATGTTTTATTTATTGTTTCTTTAAGAAAGGATTGTTGAAGCTCCCTTAACAAAAACAAGGTTTTTAAGGATTTTTTTTAACAAAATTATTTATTAAAAGATTTTGAATTTTTTATACATAAAAGACAAATGTACATATGTTTCATAAATGTCTGAATTTTTGCATCTTAGGCTCCCGGTGTTATACTTCAATTAATGATGGTCAACAGCAATATATTTGTTTTTATTGCCGAATTTTCTGGACTGATGTAAAAAATGTACACTAAAGCGGTCTTTATTGCAAAACTAGTGTCAATAACACTGTTCCTTATTACAGTATAACAAAACTCAATGCAAAAGTTCACTGAACTGGCTACACTAAGTCTAGAATCAGTGCAAGCAGTGCACGCAGAAATGGCTGTGTTCAACAAAACACAACTTCTGAGTATACGATGGGTGCTTTTTAAAAAGAGATACATAACGCGGTGTGACACGGTGCATCATTACAATCTTGTTGTTCGCAAGATTAAACAAGGATGAGATAATCACTGTGTTGTACTGAATCGCTTGTAATTGGAAGGTCCATGATATTAATAACATTATGTCTAAATGTAATAATTTATGTCATCTGTATTTTTTACCATCATTATCTTCAATTAAGATTATTTCTAATAGTGGTAACTGATATTACAAATATATTTTCTTCGTCAGATAAATCTAATAATTCTAATAATACATAATCCACCATGTCGCGCCATAGTTATATTATAATGTTCTTTATTGTTTTTATTGTCCATTTGCACTATGTCCTCGCTCAGTTCTAGTTCAGTTCAATTCAGTTTTAGTGCAATTTTAGTGCTGCTATAAAATTACTAATAAAAAAAAAATCTATAGTCAATTTGAGAGAGCTCATGCTTTCGTTTCCTGTAAAACTGAAATAAGTATAAAGAGTGTGTGAAATAAGTATAAGGAGGTGTGAAGTGACCTTTTTTCAGCTCACAGCACTCATGCTTCCACTTCCCTTGCGGCCAGGAAAGGAATCTCATCAAGCGAGCCGGCTGGAGCAGAGAGAATCAAGAAAGAGTGGAGCGGACTCACCTAGAAGTCGCCATTTTTAGTACACCGTTGAAATGAGTAAGAGATATGGTAAGAACATAATGAAACATATGGTGCACACACTAGTATTATACCGCACTAGTATTGTGTATGTCATTTA
>NW_012130067.1:8872139-8883833 GCF_000143395.1 Atta cephalotes | reverse complement strand
TAACGTTAAGTTAGTTAGTTAGTTAGTACTTATTATTATACTACACACACACACACACACACACACACACACACACACACACACACACACACACACACACACACACACACACACACATGCACATTTGCGAAAATGTACTATAAATGGCGGAATCAATCAGAGAAGAGAACACTTTCTGCTCTATTCTCCCTTGATTCTCTTTGGTCTAGGAATTCCCAGGTGTTTGCGAATTTTTACAACTGAACAATTATTAATTCAGAAGTTTTCTGTAATTACATTCTTTTAAAGCCTATCTACTACAAAATCTAAGCTAGGCTTGATTAGAGTCCTAGATATAATAGAGAAACACAACTAAGCATATTTAAAAATTATAATTAATCGTCTAAAGAAAAAATGGCGATCTGTGTTTATATCTGTCATTCCACAAACGGAGTGCGATTTCTATAACAGTAGTGTTTCTACTGACTACAAAGAAATACTGATTCTCTTTGGAGACTACAGTATACATATCAAGATTTAAAAATAATGATACTTATCGAAATTAGAGTCCTAGAAGACTATCCATATAAAAAAATGGCGGAACCAATAAGAAATCAGGATAGCGGTTGCGCTTCTCTGTTACATTTAGGACTTTAGACTTGATTTGCCAAGGTAAAAAGAAGGAGGAAAGAAAGAAAGGAACTTTTTATTTTTATTCCATGTATTAGTTTAAGTTCTTTGGTATAACATATCGTTTCGTACCGCATTAGTCACTAATAAAATTCTTTTATTCACAAATCATACTGTAAATAACTACATAATTGTCCATTCGAACAAGACATTGGCATGATTTGAAGATTAAATGAATTTATAAAGTAAAGGTCGATCTTAATTATGCCTTGTCTTGTCCGGATAGACTGCCCCAAATTTCTAGACGCTTCTTTCCTCCTAAGGAATGATTTGCTTCAGGTTTGAAATAATGAGACGTAAACATAGCGCAATCGGCGACATCGGCATAGAAAGCGCCACATCTTTAGCTTTTCGGTTTTCTGTGAATTCTGTGGATAAATGCAAGCACAAGGACGTGACTGATTGTAAGTCTAATATTAGGGATAATTTCATATGTCTGCGTTTAAAAATATAGCCCAAATTACAGCCGAATTGTCACGTCCGCACATTTTGTAAAGTATTTTCTGATAAAGAATTTTATGGAAGATTAAAGGACAGATGAAAGATTGGTATGAATGAAAGATTAGGTATATAACTTTGCTTCCGCCGTTTTTTTTCCGAAATTCGAGACTTTATTGTAAAAAACTGGTTATGATTCATCACATTTATGATTCAAAGTATTGTCCATCGCTGGCCACTACTTTCTCCCATCTTTCGGGTAGCGTACGAATCCCGCGTCGAAAAAACGTCATCTTTTAAGGCTATCCACGAATCGATCCAATTTTTTACTTCTTCATAAGACCGGAAGTGCTGGTCAGCCAGGCCGTGTGCCATTGATCGAAACAAGTGATAATCAGAGGGAGCAACGTCTGGAAAATACAGCGGGTGGGATAGGACTTCCCATTTCAACGTTTCCAAGTATGTCTCGACCACTTTCCAAGTATGTCTCGCAACATGGGATCGAGCATTGTCATGCTGCAAAATCACTTTATCGTGTCTCTCGTTGTATTGCGTCTTTCAATGCTCGGCTCAAACGCATCAATTGTGTTCGATACCGATCGCCTGTGATTGTTTCAGTCGGTTTTAACAGTTCATAATACACTACGCCGAGCTGGTCCCACCAAATACAGAGCATGACCTTGGAGCCGTGAATATTCGGTTTGACCGTCGACGTGGAAGCATGGCCGGGAACTCCCCATGATTTTCTGCGCTTGGGATTATCGTAATGAACCCATTTTTCATCCCTAGTCACAATGCGATGCAGAAATCCCTTCCGTCTTTGCCTTTCAAGCAGCTGTTCACAAGCAAACAAACGCCGTTCAACATCTCTCGGCTTCAATTTGTACGGCACTCAATTTCCTTGCTTCTGAATCATTCCCATGGCTTTGAGGCGTTTTGAAATGGCTTGTTGAGTCACTCCCAATGATCGTGCCAATTCTTTTTGATTTTGACACGAGTCTTGCTCAAGTAATGCCTCCAATTCTGCATCTTCGAAAACGTTCTCTCTTCTACCGCTATGCCGGTCTTCAAAATCACCGTTCTTGAAGCGTTGAAACCACTCACGACATGTTCTTTCACTAATAGCGGCCTCACCATAAGTATTTGAAAGCATTCGATGAGCCTCAGCCGCAGATTTCTTCATATTGAAGCAAAAAATTAAAACCTCCCGCAAATGACGAGAATTTGGCTCGTAAACTGACATTTTCAATCGAGAATAACTTTATGATGCAGACACAAATCGACTAATGTTTCTATGGGGTTATGTTGACAGATACCCAAGTTTATTGTATGACGTCTGATCTATTTATTTCGACCACCAAACCGCTTAAGCCTTACCGCTAAAGCCATAGGAAAACGGCGGAAGCAAAATTGTACACCTAATACATGAAAGCTTCCTGCGCTCTTCCACTTACTCTCTTCCCGCGCTGACTCTTAAAGTATAATTGCAAACTTTGTGATTCGCTTCGTGAAATTCCCCCATATATTTCGCCGAAAACTAAATCAGCATTTAACGCTGTTCGTTGAAACTCCTTACCTTTCTATGGAGCAAAGTTTCGCTATCGAAGTTACTCTCACTATGCCGTGAATAAAGAAGCATTGAACAGACAATTGAAAAAATTGACCAATTATAAAGTGCTTGACCAATTAAGTAAATCATAGCCAGAATCAGTGTTGCTACGCTTATAATTGAACAGTGTCGAACTTTAAGCGAAGTTTCATTTGCTACGCATTTTAGAATCGACAGAATGGGGTCTTCATCAGTGAAACTTTGCTGTATGAAATTGTATCTTTATAGCTATTTACTTATTTAATTTAATATTAAATTAATTGTCAATTTAATTTGTGATACTATCCAAGCAGAACAAGTTATTATTGTATGATATCAAAATAATACCAAAATTACTCCAAAATAATTATTAATAATCATTAAAGTCATTCTTTATTCATTTTAATGTCATTTTGACGTTAATTTGATCGCAACTAGTGGTTCTATTTGGATACTACAGCAGTTTAGTAGCGTTTCTAAGTCCGAAAAACCAATTTGACGAGCAATTCAAATAACTATACATATTTATATGTATATAAATTCCCTGGCAGCAAGTTAACATCACAATGACTTTTAATGTCAAAATGACGACAAAATGACGTAGTTTGTTTTACTAGGATTATTTAAGCATCTAAGACCAGCTTCGACTGTTACTTTAACTTTTCTACATTGTGTAGTACCTACTGCAGCAGCGCTAAATACTACTATTACTACTGTTTGATCTAATAGTATTAAACACACATACAGTAAAACACTACTGATCATCTAATGGTGTACACTAATAATGACAGTATTACAATAGGATTAAACACTAGCACTACTGGCTCAACTGTGACACTATTACGTATCAATAATGACATTTAATGTCAATAATGGCTGCGTTCGGCGGACTCAACAGTTGAGTGCTTGTTGTATTGATTTTTTCAGATATAAAATGCTGATTGGGTGATCTAAAAGAATACACCAATAATAGCTCAATTATTGTGTTCGCTGAACGCAGCCAATATCACTACTATGTACTATTATGCATTAGCAGATTTTTCCATAATGTTCAAGCCTTTATAACTCGAAAGGTCTTAATAATAAAGAATTTTATTATAATGTTTTAAAAATTTTTAAGATAAGCTACAAGAATATGTAATGAAAAATAGGGAGTTAAAAATTTCAAAATAACCTTGATTTGACCTTAACAACGCCATCCAAAGAAATCAATGATGTTGTGTCTTTTTATGTTTTCCTCCAAAATACAACTTTTGTTTGAATTTTTCAGTATCTTCCACAGTTTACAAGAGATCTTAATGCATTATTTAGAATGAGATACCCTATATGATAGAACTATATACATATATTGTTTTATTATTAATATTAATAATCATAATAATATTAATAATCATAATATTAATAATCATAATTGTAATAACATTCAGATTATAGTGATATATAAATACTAAATATTTTTCTGTCAATTTATCCTAGTACCTTAATTAAGGATCGACAGGAATGACAAGCCTAGAAATCCTATAAGTAGAAATTGGCCAATGCCAACTCCGATTCGTGATTGGCTCTGCCATGTTATTGTGAAACTGAATGTGAGAGTAAGAGAAGTGACACCGACTGCTGACAAGATTCTCATTTGTGATATTATAACTTAATGTACAACAGTTAAATGCATATTGCTCTTTCATTCTGAGAAGTGAGATTCAATTAAGTTTTTATTTATATAAGCTCGAGATCGTATGTTTTATTAAATCTTCTTAACTCACAAGTGAGATGATAAACCTGTGATCCAAGTTAACAAAATGTCTGCAATCTTCTATAGCAGATTGTCAGCAGATTCAAACAGAAAATGACGGCAGTCTACTGTCGTCTACTGCGTTGCATTACGCTTGTGTTCTGTTAAAATTGCCTGTCGATATAATGTAAAGACAAATTGGCAGAAACTGAGCAGATCCTACTGATATTATTTGATGCTTGCAGATTTTGTTACGTTTTTTCTAGCAGTCTGTCAACAGTATTATGTACATCTAATTTTGTTGTTATTTTGTTGGCATAGTATGTAGCAGACATTTAAAAAAATCTGTTTTCTATAGTTTAACTATCTGGATTATTAAGCAATAACTTATCATCAAAATAAGCAAGTAGTAATTATTAGTATAAAATATTCAGGTCACTTCATACACAGACACACAGACCAGTATCACTTGTGTGTAATTGAAACTTTTGTGTTCAAATTTCGTTTTGCACATTTTTATCAATTTTATTACACCCAGCAAACGAAAACGGATTGGATTAGATAAATCCATATAAATCAAGTTTTCAAATCCGCGTTATTTGCGAAAAAGATATTGAATTTTATAGAAACTGAATACACTGCATCTGTTTCTATATGTCTAGATAAATATAGATAACAATGTGAACTTTAGTGGATTCATATAAATTCAGAAATAAAATGCTAGTCTGTGATTCCAAAAAATATAATCGCCAATGAAGATATGTTATGACAACGTATTTTTAATGCTTTGTGACATCATTCGCAATTGTTCTGGGATCTTTGAAAAAGTGTAACAGTCCATGATACGACGTACCTAAACGAGTATTGAATCAAATGAGACATTTCGAACATTTGTTATAATTAAAATTGAAAAAAGTAATAATATAAACTAAGACTCAAATAATTAAAAAATTCTAATAAAAAGTTATGAGTTGCAATAGGATGATATTTGTTAACAATTAAAATTCATCGAAATCAAATACATATAGAATATAAATGTTTCGATCCTTATCAGGTCATTTTTAGAGAAAAGAGAGTGTCATACAAAATTCATTCGCAATTAAACAATTCTACAAGTCTTTCAATCTTCACAGTATCCAAATTATTTCACTTTTTCCAATCACTTTAGATGATATATCTTAAAAATAAAAAGATACTTCATTGCAACTATATATATATCAATAAGTTGTCGTTCTATCAACTTGCAAGTTGATAAAACGTTAGTTATTCCAAAACTTAGATCATATATGAACTAGAAGTCCGAAGTATTCCAATTGCAATAAAGTTCACAATTTGCATTACAATTTGAAAAACTGTTCATTACCACTAGAAGGAGAGCGTTATGTTTAAAAAATTCAAACATTAATAAGAACACAGGACAAATACCAGTGTATGTTAAGAAAGTAAAAAAAAAGGGAAAGAACATGAAAATTGAAAATATTATTATATAAAAATTACCCTTTCTCCTATTAATAAGTATTTTAAGCTGTATCTCAGTAAGTTTGCAATGTACGTAACAATTTGCGAATATGTTTATATAAATTTTTTTTCAGCTGAATGAAGTTTGGAACATTTTTTGGGAACGACTTTTTAAAAATGGTTTGACCCATTTCTCCTTTTGTGCAAAGATACTTCTGCATGCCAGAAATAAAAAACACCCCGATCAAATACATGCGTCGTAAGGCACCTTTAAGTGCGAAAAACTACCGCTGGAAAATTAAAAAAATTCTTATCTAGCATGTCTTCCGACGCATGTATTCAATCGAGGTGGTTTTTATTTGTTAACTGGCATGCAAGGTATATCCCTGTGCAAAAGGAGAAATAAGTTTAATAGGATCATTAAGAATTATTTTCGATTCATTTTAATTTTGACGTTATCGTGACTTGTTATTCTGTTTTGATATTGGAAATTAGCTTAATTCAATGAGAAACATATTATATTAATAAATGGACTAAGAAAAAGTATCTAATCATATAGATATGTTTTGAGATTACATGACGCAGAGTTATTACTCGAAGAAATCTTAATTAAATTGGTAGAAATGAATTTTGCCGAAATGCCAGCGACATACGATGCTTGTTTTCTTGCTAGATTGTTAGCTGGATTAAATTCTTGCCGTATTGGCTGCGATACTGACATTGTCAACACCAATATGATAGCAAGATGCTAATTCAGCAAGAAAAGCATTATATGCCGCCGGCTTAACGCTCCAATAAGCGTTTTTACAGATTCCAAATAATTAATATTAGAAAATTTTATGTCGTCGATTTTGTTGATGCGTCGCAGAGGACCTGAAATTGGACATTTATTAACCATATTCATTTGTAACCATGAATTTTTTTAATTGTAAAACATATCTCCCAGCTGGATTTATGGTTAATATGGCATAACGCGTAAAACATTTTGTGATCCATGCATTTACAGTTTCCCGCCCGAGAGACGCGCCTATTTACCGCTCTAATTAAGCGTCGATAAAATGATGAATTGATATGTGCATTACATAGTCATGCGCATAATCCAATGATCTGTTTTCTATTCCTGCACTAGACTACGCTAAAACTTTCTTTCTTGCTTTCGATAAATATCAAACATATACCTTTCTCATTTTAAGTTCCAAAAGTGTATACTAGTTTAACCACAGCAAATCTCAAGTCGAAATTGATAAAATATCGTATTATATCCAAAATATGGAATATAGTTATAATAGATATTGATCTATAAATATAATTGAATGAAACTTAGAAATACACACGAGAGAGCAATAATAATGTACGAACGACTCCAGCAATTTGTTCACGAATGATCCAATTTTTTTACCATTCATAAGTGTCGAATAGCAAATTTATTTATCTGTCAAGCAAGAGTGACAAAATCGATAAGTATGTTGGCATTTCAAGATAGAATTTAAAAAGTTATGAAGGATTAGAGCTTGGTAGACTGATTAGCACGATTTATTATACTATATAAGCCGATTTCACCGATACTAACTTACCTTAACTGTAATTTATGTTTCCTGATCTCTCTTCAGATCTATTTTTAATAAAAGATTAAAAAAAGAACGATAACCGAGTGCAAAAAAATACCGATTATTTGAAATTATATGAGGAGAAAATCTCTCCTCATCTAGTATAAATAAAAATCGTATAAAAATGTTATATCTTTTGAATTCCGCGTGCATCCGGTTTTGTCGCGCGCGTGCATTTGTCGTTTCTCTGGAAAGAATGTATCTCTCATAAGTATCGGGAAAAAGGTAAAACGCTGGACAGGAAATATCTCTTAGATACGACAGATAAATAATACAAGATGATAGAAAAAAGAATCATGCACGCATGGCAATTGTCTCTCTTCGTAAAGTCGTAAATCTCCATACATTAAATAAATATTTCGTTGATGTCAAAGATGGATCCGGTCAAAGATGCTCGTAACTTTACGGGATGATTCGTTAACTATGCTCCCGAACACAGGTGACAAGATATGTGTGAACCTTTGATTTTTTCACAAATTATCATCATTGGATAAATATATTTTAATAAAAAATTGATAATTAAAATACAAGAAAACTCAATATTTTTTAAAATTTAATATACACGGAGAAAATTTTTTCTTAGAGTTTATTGAAAATATGATAGTTGTAGGATAATATTGTATTTCAAAGAATTTTAATGTAAATTTCTCTCATTCATCAATATAACTACAATAAAATATAAAATAAGTTTGAATAAAATAAGTTTTAATTTTACTAAAGTGAATGGTAAAAATCGTTAAAATATTACATCGTATCACAACTGTACCAAACCATATTTTCAGGGTAAATTTAAAAGAAAATTCTTTCCGTGTATTTGTCGGATATGTTTGTTGAGCGTACATTAATCGATCGACATCCCAACAAAAACCATTTATTCAGTGACACAAACAGGCGTGACAACTTCTCTTTTGCGAAAAATAGTATGCCTCACAAATTGACCGGTTACACAACTTGATCGCGTCCTCTTTCTGTTTCTCTCCCTCTTTCTTCATTGACATGATTATCGTCTCACTTAGAGAAATACGTCTAGCGCAAGCACAAAATTTCCATCTTTGGACTAAAATGATCCGACGATTATAGAGAAGAATGCCTAGGCATCAACATCACACTTGCGCAAGGCATATCTGTTCCGTATAATCAAACATCTAAATTGCAAGATGCGGTTCTAATTGCTAACTAAACCGTGATTACATATTCCGTGTCTGCTCGACAAAGTCGCAGGACACGTAATTTCGAAAGCAAGTCAAGGATGAGCCAGGCAAAGAGTTTCGAAATTAAACTGACTGACCGTTCAACTGCTGTATCAAATTACTCGGCAGCAATTTTGATTTAACAGCAATGTGGACTAAATTAAATTATCCGTTGTCGCAAATGTCGAATTCGACTCTGGAGGTGGACAATCATGTAACTTTTTCCCTAGAGCGAAAACAGTGAAAAGTAAAACTGTTTTGTGTGTATGTATTTGTATATAAATCCAAATTCATATTTCCATATCTGTTATACTTATTATAAGACGCTCTTGAAAGAGACCGATCTTAGGAACACACTATGAAATTTAGGAACACACTATGAAATTAGCCTGGCTTATATTCTGAAAATGTTTTGAAAATATGCAATAAATGTTTATATACCTGGAATATACCGTAATAAGAATATTACAAATATGAATTGTAATAAGAATATTACAAATGTAATATAATAAAAATATTACAAAGATATTCTAAATAGGTATATTAAATGTAAGTATATACATTTAGTGTGCAAGAAATAAGCGACAACACAAGAAAAATATCAGGGCGCTCCAGGATTCGAACCGAGACCTGGTCTCCTCCATATTAATAGACTTCCGTCGAGCCACACAGCTCTGATAACTTCCCTATTGCCTTTTTCTTTTAAATTTTTTACAAGTGTAAATAGCAAAGTTTAGTTATTATTATATATTGTGTATATTTTGAGGATATTCGATAAATAATATTCTATTAAGACTTTATATGATTATTCTGAGTCTATATTAGATCATCTAGATTATATATGATCATCGTACATTCCGTAGAATATCTGTATAATATCATGTTTTGTTACGAGGGTAGTAAGTTCTTAGAAAATCTGTCAGAGGGCACTCTCAGTGTCATGTCACATTACTTTTTGACAAATAATACCTCTCAACTGACTACTATCAAATTTTGAGTGGAATTCATCGCGTTTCATTTCTGCAGACAATTAAAGCGAACAACCTTTGTATTTTTTGCAAAATGGAAAAAAAACGAGTTTCGTGCAGTGATCAAACATCTATGAAGGATTTAATGCCGAAAGAAATCAAAGCCGAGTTGGATAATGTTCACATCTGCGTTTACGATTGTATACAATTGAGTGAATTTAAACGTGGTTTAATTCACTTGTGATGCAACTTGTTCGAGATGTCCAATTGAGGCTGCTACGCCAGAAATCATCGAAAGTCCACGATATTGTTTTGATTGATCAACGAGTAAAAGTGCGCGAGCTTGTTGAGGCCACAGGCATATCACATGGCACAGTGATTTCAATTTTGCACGAATTGGGTATGAAAAAGCTATCAGCAAGATAGATGCCGCGTTTGCTCATCATAAGCACGGGTTCACACGTGCCCGGCACCGATGGCCAAATTCAACGAACCTGTTTCCTGTTTCCAAATCTGAAGAAATAGTTTGGAGAAAAGAGATTCATCATCAGAGAGCAGCTCATCGCTGAAACAGAGACTTATTTTGAAGAATTGGATAAATCATTATTCGGACGGTTTGAAAAAGTTGGAGAATCGTTGGATCAAGTGTCGACTTTCGAGCTGAAAGGAGACTATGTTGAGAAATAAAAATGAATCGATCAAAAAAAATGTGTTTTATATGTTTTTCTAAAAACTTATTGATTTGCCTTCGTAGATTATAATCTATTGAAAAAGCAATGAACAATCTTCAAATAAAAAATATAAAGCTTTGTGTCCATAATGTTAGAAATCGGTTCAAGACTTCGGATAAAGAAAGAATTGACCAATCGTATTGGTCATGTGACAAAAATTGTTTAAATGTAATTTGTTAATTCTTTCTCTCGAAATTTCGGACCGATTTCTAACATCATGGACATAAAGCTTAAAGCCCCTGTTTTATTTTTTCTCATATGACAAATTTTTCAAGCCTATCCAACTAACAAAACAACGTCGAAATGATGTGAAAAAGACATGATTTTAATGACAATGACGTCATGTGATTTAAGTGGGACATAATTATGACGTGATTTTTAATATTAAAATGTACGTCATTAGCATTATGTCAAAAAGACGTATCACTAACCTCTATATATGTGGACATAACTTGTATTCCCAAATTTTTACATGAAATAGTAGAAACGCTGTTTCTATGAGATTTTATACAATTTCTTATAATATTCATTCATTTTTTTATTATTCTTTCTCAATATAAAATATGTATAGAACTAATTTGATATATAGAATTGTTTTTCTAGATAAACTTTAAGATGAGCCTCTGCATTTCCGATTTTGATGAAATTAGGCTCGATTATTCGAAACGTCTATGCATCAAATGATGTTGTATATTAGGGCTACATTCCCTAAGTAAGTAAAATGTCCTCTCCGAGGAAAATTTTACTCGATATAATTATAACATACATTACATATAATATATATACTACACAGTAAAAAATTTTGTGAACATATTTCATATGTTCCAAACAGTCCACTCAGATTTTTGTTAATTTAATAGAAGATGAATATATTAGAAAATAACACAAATATTGTGTAAAAAATTAACATAAAAAATGTAATATTTTAATACAATTTAAAAACAAATTTTATGTTAATTGACACATTAATAATGTTAAACTTAACTAAAATTAGATGCCATTTTTACATTTTTAGTTTAAGCGATGCCTCTGTGATATTTAACATATACAATATATAGATTTATCAGATGTTACTGTTATAAACAGGAAACAACACAAAATATCTATATCTTTTTACATATAAAATATGTAAAAAACTACTTGTACAGAACATATTTCTTCAGTAAAATTAACATTTATAATACCCAACAAACATAAATATATAACAATTATAAATATATAACAATTATTTCCAGAAATATATTAGGTGTACAACTTTGCTTCCGCCGTTTTTTTTCCGAAATTCGAAGCTTTATTGTAAAAAACTGGTTATA
>NW_012130067.1:8858123-8872119 GCF_000143395.1 Atta cephalotes | reverse complement strand
TAATATACTACGCCGAGCTGGTCCCACCAAATACAGAGCATGACCTTGGACGTCAAAATCACCGTTCTTGAAGCGTTGAAACCACTCGCGACACATTCTTTCACTAATAGCGGCCTCACCATAAGTATTTGAGAGCATTCGATGAGCCTCAGCCGCAGATTTCTTCATATTGAAGCAAAAAATTAAAACCTCCCGCAAATGACGAGAATTTGACTCGTAAACTGACATTTTCAATCGAGAATAACTTTATGATGCAGACACAAATCGACTAATGTTTCTATGGGGTTATGTTAACAGATGCCCAAGTTTATTGTATGACGTCTATGATCTATTTATTTCGACCACCACTTACCGGTAAAGCCATCTATAGGAAAACGGCGGAAGCAAAGTTGTATACCAAATAACAAATAATACAACGTGTGCATAACATTCCACATTAGTTGTAATTTATCACGAATTATTGCAGCTATATAATGTAAATATAACATATAACTTGAAAATGTTATATAATAGTCATACAACAATAATATAATTTGCTGCGTTATTATTATAAAACTAGAATGTGATTGTTATGTTGTTATATATAATCCTAGCTTAATTTAATGCTTTCTGCACATATATTCCGAGAAAAGATCTTGGAATTAATTCTAAAGCGAGAACAAACAGTTTACTTTTGTTTAGAATTAATTCAAAGACTTTGGGATTAGTACGTGCAAAATATATTTCCTAAAAATTGTTTTTGCGTGGATATAAAAAACATATGTAATAATTGATTTTAATTCATTTATTTATAAACTTTGCATAAATACATATATATTTATAAATATTATTTATAAATATTATACTAGTAATATTATACTAGTATTATACTAGTATGTAATAATAATTATTAATTACTAATTAATTATTAATAATTAATAATAATAATATTACTATTAGTATATATACTGAGTATTCGAAATATTTAATCGTAATATTCATATATTATACTTTTATAATTATTGAGTTTAATTTCTTCAATTCCGATGTTGATAAAATTAGATTCATTCGACGCGTTTTTGCATGAAATGAAAACTCTGTTCCGCAAACCGAGATACTAATTGTTGAAGTTGATCTGATGAAGATATTCAGGTGAGGAAATCTGTCACATTGATCTGGGGCATTGAGGGTTGTACAAATTTTCTCAGACTCTGTCTGAGAAATGTCTGTGTTTAAATACAAATTTTCTATTTAAAAAAATTTTGTTTTAAAAACACAAATTCTCTGCTTTAAAGTACAAATTATTTTTTATATAATTTTTTATTTACAATAGAGGATTTATTTTTAAAGCAGAAAATTTGTTTTTAAAGCAGACAAATACTCCTAATCAAAACAAATTCTCAACTATAAAAACAAAAATTATATAAGAAATAATTATATATTCTTGATAGCAAAATATTAGCTAATTTGGGGCCAAATTGGCAGCAAACTCGATTAGATTTTGATTACGAAATTATAACCATCTGTGTCCGCCTTTAGTTCAGATTCTGCTCTCAATTTGCTCTCAATCTGCCGTCAGATTATGCAAGACTTGTTCATTTGCTGCCAATTTGCTGGCAAAACATATCTAGTAGGCTTTGTCATATTTCTGACAGCAATTTGCTGACAATGTCAGATAATACAGACTCTGCACAATTTATTATCTTTCTGTAATCAAAAATTGGTAGCAAGCCTTGCTCAAAATCTGTTTCCGCAGGCTTTGCTACCAGGGCAATTTTAAAAACTTAAAATAACAGGACTCTTAATGTTTAAAGTACATGATATAAAACACTAATAAAAGTCAGAAAACATAAAAAAATCTCCATTATTCGTTTAACATAAATATAATTGAAAATAGATATAATAAACAAGAATTGCAGAAAATAGGAAAATTAAAATGCTACAAAATACAATACATACGTGTATTTCGACCTTATATTTAGGCTCTCTTCAGATGTACAAAAAATTCCGCAGTAAAAATTATTCAAAGATTACGAAAGCGACTGTTTCGTTATATAATTAGAGTGTTAAGATAGAGAAACGAAAAATTATTTGTCAAGTGATTGCAAAAATTTTTCGTTGTCTAATGAGAACATAAAGAACATAAAAACATATATATAGGTATAAGCTTAAATCCGCTATTTGCTCATAGGTGTTATTAGTGAGCGTACAAAGCTACCCTGGGCACACAACACATTTTTTTTTTATGTGTTTGACATCAACATTAACCAGTGCACATCAGCAATTTCATACAACAACATACATTTTTTTTCTTTCGTAATCATGTCTAGTTTTTTGCTAAAAAAAAAGCATATGCGGGAAGCTTTGCTTTTCTGTTTCAATTTGAAGAAATCGAATCGCATCGAATGTTGTGGAGGCCTATGGCGATAATGCTTTATCAGAAACAACGTGCAGAGATTTCGCCGGTTCAATGACGACAATTTTGACCTGAGTGACAAGAAGCGTGAAAATCCGCCCAGGAAGATTGAGAACTATCAATTGCTCTTTTGAACAAGGACGATACCCAATCGCAAAATTGCTTGCCGAGCAATTAGGTGTTTCTCAAGCAACCATTTCCATGCGGCTACATGCCATGGGGAAGGTTCAAAAGATCGAAAAATGGGCCGCATGAACTGAACGATAGGCAGATGGAGCGACGCCAAAATACATGCCAAATTCTGCTTGCCAGAAATCAAAAAAGAAAGTCCCGTTCCTGCATCGGATTATGATAGGCGATGAAAAGTGATCTATTTCCAGAATCCTAAATGCAAGAAATCTTGGGTTGATCTCGCCCAACCATCAACATCTTCCTCAAGACCAAATCGCTTCGGAAGACGATGCTGTGCATTTGTGAGATCAGGAGGGTGTCATCTACTACGAGCTGTTAAAACCTGATGAAACTGTTAATGCTCATCGCTATCACCAACAACTGATCAAATTGCACCGTGCTCTGCGTGAAAAAAGGCATTATCGGAAAAGACATGACAAGCTGATTTTCTTCCACGACAATGCACCATCGCACACGTCAACAATGGTCCAAAACCACTTGGAGACACTCAACTGGGAAGTGCTACAAGAATTTTCAACAGGATGGTAGATCATGACAGGATAGAGATAATTTTGCTAACGAAACAGTATTTTCTGCTGACGAGTTAAATGTAAATAAAAATATTTCCGATAATTCAATGTATATCAGAAGTAGCAAAAGTTGAAGCAACGCTTACGAAATTCCACTCATAGAAACTTTAGAGGAGAAAGATCGTCGAACAAGGCGGCAAGGAAGCAGACGCCACATTTGGCAAAAGAAACAAAGAAGAAGAGGAAAAGAGAAAAAGATGGTGAGGTTGGTCATGTCAATAATACTGATAAATAAATGTTTTTTAAATAATGTGTGTCATTTTTATTAATTACAACAATTTACTTATTCTAATTTTTATTTCGATTAATTTCATATAAAAGATGAAAGATTTTTATAATTATTTTAGTAATAACAAGTTTATATTTGCCCAAGATCGTGCAAAGGGGAGGGAAGGTTGCACAACATGCACCGCATCAGGGCCTCCAATGCTAAAGAACCCCGAAGTTTTAAACACCAACATAATGCGAGGAAATAGCAAGAACCTTCTTTTTGTTTGCGAGAGAAGGAGAAAAATCTTTATATAGCCAGTCATCTGGGATGCTTCCAAAGAAAGAACCTAACTGGATGACGGGAAGACGCCTAGGGGTCAGGCTCCTAAATGTGCAGGACTCGATGGGTCCGCGTTCCCTCCTACAGGGAAGAACAACGAACACCATCGCCTATCTCGCTAAAAAAAAATCTCCCTATACCAGCACCACCGCAAAACTAATTGGGAGCATCCCCCGGAATCACCTACCAAGCATTTCATCAGAGTGCTCAAGTCACGAAACGTGCTCCCGCATCCGTTATTCGGTATCCTAATCTAAAAACTAAACTACCTAACTATGTATCCTATTTATTATGTCTCCGCTGTTCAGCCATCAGATTCCGAAGAGGCAGAGGCGAGCAATGCTCACTGCCTCTCCAAAGCCCGACGTTTCGCCTGCTCCTTCCTCCTCATCACCGCAGAAGTCTACGAGGGCCGTCCAGGACTGCAAGAAGTTCAGAGCTCTAATAACGGTGCCATAGGTTCTATCAGGCACATCCAACATCCCTAAGGTATATGGCGTTTACAGCGCCATACGCCGGTCTTTCCAAGAAGACAGAACAACAATACTACAGTCTATCGTCCTTCCCCTTCCTCTCACAATGGGCGCACACCGGCGAACCGGAGCATCCTATTTCGTAGAAATAGACCTCAAAGCATCCATGACTCGTGATGATCTGAGTCATGTGGTATGTGAGGCTCATGTGCACGAGTCACCCAGTTACCTTTTCGGTCAGTTAGGGTTTCCCTGCCGTACCAGGAGGGAGGTTAACCAAATAATCCCTTCATCTTTCCATGGAGCGGCAGAACTCCATTTCCCAAATAAGGTCCTGAGCCCTTGGCGTAATAAATTTGTCTCTACGGATGATCTTTCGCCTACGTAAGTACGTGCGCTTCAGGTGATCCGCCACGAGCCTGAACGTCACCGATTTAGCCAGGATAGCCGCAGCCTTATGGGAAATGAATGTAGTAATGCAGTAAGCTCTTATCACCCTGAGCGACAACCGCTGCTGGAGTTGCTCCACCAAACGACATAAGCACCAGTCCACAGCCACGGTTTGAATCTATTTCGGCGCCCCGTATAAGATCACCAACATGACCACCGAGACTGGTCATACGACGCTTGCCCTCTCTCGGTTTATCGATATCGATTATA
Source organism: Atta cephalotes (assembly GCF_000143395.1). Taxonomy (NCBI): domain Eukaryota; kingdom Metazoa; phylum Arthropoda; class Insecta; order Hymenoptera; family Formicidae; genus Atta; species Atta cephalotes. Next base: position 8,867,280 of record NW_012130067.1, on the reverse strand, counting down.
AGCTTGCTATAACGGCCGCCATCCTCCACGCTTTAGAAAGGAGAAAGAGAAAGTGATCCCGAAAAATCATCTCGAATCCAGAACTTATTCCAGGTATTTCAAGATAGATCCCACCGGTACCACCGCCTCTCCTCCTCCCCCCCCCCCTCCCATCCGAAGGGATGCCATCGAGATCTCGTTAGCCATAAAAGTGACCACTTCCGTTTTGCCGATTGATTTTGTTAGGGCTAATTCCCCGATAACTCGAATAACCACAGCTGCTCCCATTTTCGCACGAACTAGAGTCTCAAAACGAGAGGCTCGTTACGATAAAGGTATCATCCGTGTAGCATATAGTAGAACAGCCCATCGACAGCCCCAATCGCACAGAGTTGTATTCAATGTTTCACAGAGTCGGTCCTAAGATCGAGTTCCTGCGGAACGCCATATGTCATAGGTGTCTTCGAGAGAGTCATTGCGAGCGACATAATATTACCTTGTCAGGTAATCGTCCAGCGCTGGGACCTCCTTTCCAGGACCGAGCGGATCACAGGCCACGGAAGGAAGTTAAAGGCGATGTCCAGAGACTGCTCCCAACACTGCTCCCTATTACGCATATCATCATCCATCCTCCCTCAGATGCCAGACTGCATCAATCGTTGAGCGGCCTCTCCGAAAGCCAAACTAGCTGTCAGAAAGGCCGCCCACGAAATCCAAGTGGCTATGTAATCGGCATAGAACCCTCTCAAAAAGTTTGCCCGCTTCACTCAACAGGAAAATAGGCTTATACAAGGAGGGAGTGGGTTTATTCGGCTTTTTAAGGAGTACCAATCTTGCGACTTCCCAATTCCATTCTCGGAATGGAAGCGACTCTCCTCAAGAAGAGCAGTAAAAGTGCACGCTCACGTGTCGGCGAATAAATGTGCCATTTCCCTAACAATCCGTCCGATTACTCCACCCGTTCACCCATCTAATCGCCCTCCCAGACAAGATTCCGTCACAAGCCTCTCGTATCTTCACGCCAGAGACCGCCAGGCTCTTCTCCCAAGTAAGAATGGATTCACACCCATCAGACGGGAACCAAGGAAAGAGGGCCCACATAATCTCTCTCATCGTTTCCGTGAAAAAAATCTTCATTAGTGAGGAGGAGCCTCTTGAGAACTTATTCATCATCACTCTATAGAACCTGACTCCATGGATCAGATTTTAGAGTCTCGAAAAGCTCCTTCCACAAACGCAATTTGGATCACTATATAGCCCTTCTCATGCTTTTCCTCATTTCCGCCTACAATTCACGCTCGAGTTCCGGATGGAATCGCCCACGCGTCCGTGTAAGGCGCTTACGGCAGTTATTACATCGGGCACGTAGTTTAGAGAAGTCCTCGTTCCAGTATGCCGAGGATCTGTTAGAGGCAGATCTCCTCGAAATCTCCCTGATCGTCCCATTGTCCATTACTCTAACACGACTGCTCGCAGAATCATCCATCAAACCCAAACCTTCAATGAAGAACCAGCCTTCAAGAGATCCTTATTTAATTTCCTCATTTAATTTCCTTACCGCTCATCTACGAAAGTTTCCTAGATGTCGTTCCGATAAGAGAACCGGCCAACGTTCCAACCTCCATAAATAAATACTTGTGATCCACCTCGGTTGCCACTCGCCAGTCATGGACGTGTCTAGCAGCACTGGTTAGACTCCCAATACTAGCGTGGGTCTGCCGGTATACTTAGAGACATTTGTCTCTAAAATCCCGCTCGAACTCGTAAATCATTCTATTTGGAAAGAAGTAGCAGTTCATGACCACTACTCCCCCCACTCTATCGCCACATAGTTCGCGCTGCGTTCCAACACAAAGCACGGCAGGTCACACCGCGACCATTGCCACGTAATGACGGAAATCGGAGGCACATCTAGAGACGAGCATCATCTTCCGTCGGAGAAAATAGAATAGGGCTCAGATAGAGTCACGAACCTCAAACTCTTCTCCTCATAAACCCGCGCAATTAAGTCTTGCACGGCCTTGGAATGATTTATATTGATATGGCTTATCTTAGCCATTGAGAAGATGAATGTTCATTATCTCCGATTGAATGGTAGCCACTCGATGCCATGTTCGTATTCTTTTCATACGAAGCCATCTTCTCATTGAAAGAAGGACATTCAGCCAAATCTGCCTTATGGTCGGCCTTCAAATTGTGAGTCGCGCCCGCGCGACGCACAAATCGAGCAGCACGACTTAGCGTTCTGTGCACCAGAAGGTCTTGTGTCCTCCCTGACCAGTTGAAACATAAGAGAGACCTGTCCACTGCGCTCCAGCAGTTGACCCGAGTGTGGCCAATCGCCAGGCATCGAAAGCACTGGAGATCGGCCAAGGAAAGAACTCTGGCGAACGACTACTTCAGTAGACGCTCCTCCCTCGCGAGTTTCTGGCAAGAACGAAGGGACCCATACGGAATTTAATCCGCTCAGGGCGCAGCGTGCCCATCCTCATGTCTTCACGCCTGACTCCAATGAGTCTGTCTCACTTTTACGTCGACAGATTACTCGACGTCCAGAAGTCGGATCTGCGCACCGGACGGATCACGGAAACCCGATTCTCGTGCTCGGCTGTCCTCAGTCTCTCCGAGAGCACATTGGCCTTGGTCCCCGATTCTTCGCCGGGAATTTCCACGAGGATATCACCCGTCTTGGTCTTACGTATCCTTGTGTTCGTGATTTCTAGCTCGGCAAAGTCGATCTTACTTCTTGATAAACTTACGATTTCCGCGATAGTCCATATGATAATCCTAACACGACTATCACGACAAGACCCTATACGATTCTCGTTACATCTAATCATCATGGCCGCTGTTCATCCGAATACTCAGATACACCAGACCGCGCCGAGCACCTGCACGGTGCGCCAAGCCGGGGAAGCCAAAGGACCAGCTTCCCAGTCCTCGGCACTATACTATACTCGCACCCGCCATAGCAAAACGCCCAAGGAGAATAACGGCATCAGGAGGAACCCTCCTCGTGCGCTTCCTTCTCTTCCTCTTTCTCTTGCTAGACCGGCCGACCAGAACTCATCTCTGTCTGGGTCAGTGACTTGCGGCTAGTTCTCTGTCGTCCTCTGTCTGAGGTTCATCACCTCCTCTATCTCCATCGACACAATGCACTCCCTCTTGTCCACGTGCTTAGGTGGACTTCATCCAGACGCTTTGACATTCTTGAGAGATGGTCGCTTCTATGCCGATAGGAGTGACCTTCTCATGTTCGTCAACGGTAGTATTTTCAATTGTGGAGTCTGTTGATAATTCCACAACCAGCCTTTCGCTGAAGCCTCCACAGAGTGAATCTTATGAGGTCGGTCGCCCGAGAGCACGGACACTATTCCCATAAAGCCCGTATCGGGAATCCATGCTCCCGCCGTATTTCATCTCTTTTCTTTCCATCTTTATGTATGTTCGGCAGCAGCAAGCGGCCGAGATCCTATCGACAGTTCCCAATTGGTCCTTCTGGGGCTCGCAAAGTGACTTAACGCACGACAGGCGACTTGCTCGTGGGCTAAGAAAGGATGTTACTCGAGAAACAGTCACCACAAGGAAAAAACCTAGGGTATCTTACTTACCGTGTCGCACGCAAAAGTATCTATGCAATCAAGATCGTATTGCTGCAGGGCAGGGAACATTTATGCCTTTCCATATAGGAAAGGATTGATCCACGTTCCCAGCGTTCAGATGATTTGCACGTCGCAGAATATAGTAAAAGTAAGGCGAGAGGCATGGTGCCTAACTGGAGACTCCGTGAGACAGAGCGCTTTTACTGCCTAACGAGAGGCCCAAAATCATTCCACCATCATAAATCAACACCACATATAGAAAACATATACATCCAATATTTATCACCACCAAATATATATACATCTATACATCCGGGGGAAATTCCCACATGGTCGTTGATTAGTTTATTCACCCGTCCCTCACGCGCCATTATTGGGGGATAGGACTTTTATAGAGGCCCAGTTCGTTCTCCAGGAATTTAAGTGCAGTCTTGGACCTGATCTCTACTATAAGAGTATTCCAAAATCTCCTTGCAAGGCCTCGCATAGGTGCGCCGGCAATAAGCCAAGTCTTGTACGGAATATACACAGCTCTCCTATCTAATGGAAAGCCGTGTATAGAGCACAGATGGCATCCCGAACTGACATCTGAAAACAGGGAACAGCATCACGATAATGGAGAACCTAATCCTAACCTAACCATGTATTACCATAATTAGGTTAGGGTTAGATTATTATATACCCATGGTTATGTTGGTACTGAGTGCATTGTTATTAGTATAATAAGAAGAATGAATGATGCTTACTGTGCGGCGTTGTAATTGCGAACACGAACGCAGCGTCGTAACAATAATGTGTATAACGCACTCAAGTAATTTCAATACTCGTCAAATAATTAATCGATACTATTTTATTATGATTAACCGTAATAAAGTTCAATTAACTGTAATAAATTTCCTCATTTTGTTGTTCAAGTGTTTGTATAAATCAATGGCCGTTTTGCGATAGAATTTGATTTTGTGTTTACCGCGTGCAACGTTTCCTTCTTTGTAGTAATTCTCAATTGCCGAATGATTAATCAAAAGTGCTTATAATAGTAGTGAGCCACTAGATTCGTTTGTAAAAATCAATCAAGTGGATAAATCCGTGAACGTATTGATATGTGACACAATTTATAAAAGGACGAACACTTCTGATTATTAATTCATGTATGCTTCTAATTGCATATTTCTTTCTTAGATTAAATTCTCAGTGGCTAAATAATTAATCAGTAGTGATTAATAATAACGAACTGATAAATTCGTTTGTAAATCGATCAAGTGTGCATGAAACATTATAAATGATATAATTAACAATATAAAGATATAAAAACAATATAAAATGTAAGAGGAAGTAGAAATTAGCGCGATAATCGTTGCGCAAGTATAATAATGGAAATGCTTATATGTTTTTAATGTAAAGTATAACAATAAAAAGTTAGTATAAAATCCGTACACATTTCGACTTACTTCAGTCATTCTCAATTCTCAAGAAAGTCATTCTCAATGGTATCAATGTAATTTTAATTTAGTACAAGTAATGCATCAAGTATGGTGCAAACTATCCAACATTACAATGAGGTTTCTTACCCAGTCAGATAGTTCCTCGAAAAGACATCGTTTCAACGTTACGATTGAAAAGTTGTCGATTCTTGTATCGATACTTGTATCGAAATTTCAATATTTTCGAGTAATAAAAAATTACTGTAGAGAGTGCAATGAAAGTTTGATATTTATTTTTAACATTTTTGGTATAAATTTGTGATACATAATCTTATATTTTGAATATTTTCGTTCAAAGATCGAATCAACATTTTTTTCAATTTCATTTCGACAATTGCTCTAATCGTAAAAGCTTTCTCAAAATTTTTCAGAATTTATAGATAATTTTATAACTTTTTAGAAAATTGTGGAATTTTTTTATACGAATCAGAACATTTTTTACAATTGTCGATAAAGTCTACATCTTTTCTTCTAGTAATTCTTTGTATCTTATTTTATTGTTTTACTCCTACTGAATAACATTACTTTTATTTGTACTTTGTAATTTATTTAATATAATCTTTACGTCATTTTTGTATTTCAGGCAATAATGTTTCTTACCATAAATGCTTACCATAAATCTATTAGCTGTTTCTTATCATAAATGAGCATAAAATCAAGAAAAAATATCATTGACTTTATTAAAATCTAGTTAGACTAATTCTAGCTTGAATCGATATGGAAACGATCTCGATTTTTAAATTAATAAAATTTAAACGTTGGTCTATTATACAAGTTTCCAATATCATTTGGAAGTATAAAAATACTACTAGTGTCACTGCTACTACAGTAGTATTATTATACGCAATAGTGTCAATGCTGAGCCAGTAGTGTTACTACTGTAGTAGTATATGATGACATATAATATATTAATAGAACTACTTCCAGTAATTATAATATTTGGTATAAAAAATTTATTAGAATAAAACCCAATATATATATATTGGGTTGTCCAGAAAGTTCGTGCCGATTTTGAAGGAAAATTGAAACGCAGAAGATTTAAATTGTAATATATTAGGTGTACAACTTTGCTTCCGCCGTTTTTTTCCGAAATTCGAGACTTTATTGTAAAAAACTGGTTATACATTTATGATTCAAAGTATTGTCCATCGCTGGCCACTACTTTCTCCCATCTTTCGGATAGCGTACGAATCCCGTCAAAAAAACTATTCATCTTTTGAGGCTATCCACGAATCGATCCAATTTTTTACTTCTTCATAAGACCGGAAGTGCTGGTCAGCCAGGCCGTGTGCCATTGATCGAAACAAGTGATAGTCAGAGAGAGCAACGTCTGGAGAATACGGCGGGTGAGGTAGGACTTCCCATTTCAACGTTTCCAAGTATGTCTTGACCACTTTCGCAACATGAGGTCGAGCATTATCATGCTGCAAAATCACTTTATCGTGTCTCTCGTTGTATTGCGGCCGTTTGTCTTTCAATGCTCGACTCAAATGCATCAATTGCGTTCGATACCGATCGCCTGTGATTGTTTCAGTCGGTTTTAACAGTTCATAATACACTACGCCGAGCTGGTCCCACCAAATACAGAGCATGACGTCAAAATTACCGTTCTTGAAGCGTTGAAACCACTCACGATACGTTCTTTCACTAATAGCGGCCTCACCATAAGTATTTGAGATCATTCGCAATGAGTCTCAGCCGCAGATTTCTTCATATTGAAGCAAAAAATTATCGCCACTTACTACGCTAAAGCCATCTATAGGAAAACGGCGGAAGCAAAGTTGTACATATACTAATACTAATATCTGATATACTAATACTACATACTAATATCTGAGTACAGAATTAAATGTATTTCTCTTTGAAAAAAACAATGATTAAAAATGTTAAAATTTATGAAATTAGTCTTAATGATTGTAACCTTTATGAAATAACGATTTATGATTGCGCAAAGTCTGCAATATCCAAATTAGATCTATGGATATTTTAAAAACATTTTAAAAACATCCATTGTTACCATTTTGGACTTTTTAAAAACGTTCATTTTAAGATGCAAAAAAATTAAAACTAACCTAAATTAATATATTAAACAAATTTTAGACCACAATCAAGACAAAATGATTCTTATGAGTATTATTATTGATTAATATGTTATTCCAAAATATCATCATAAAATTATGATTAAAAATAAACGTTTTTCCCTGAATTTGGGAACTAATTTCATTGTGCGTTGAAATGGTTACTCACTACTGTCTAATTTAATTTTAATGTTATAACGATTATTTTTAGGAAATCATACGGAATAGAAATCATATGTACTTTTACAGTATCAGTTATCATGCATATTTTTGACTAGAGATTTTCACAGTCTCTCTCTCTTCTATCAGTAATAGTACGCTGTATTGATATAATACGGTTTATGTATCATGATATACCTAAACAGTATGCAGTACAGGTACAGTGTTGATACGCTGTACTATATAATATCATGTATACTTTTTATGTTGCCATACAGTTACCGCACCTCGTGGTAGTACAATACGGTAGCGGTATTTTGTGCGGGTATCGTGGGATATCGCACGCTTGGTTATCTAAATAGATTTTTTGTCGTTGAAAATTTTCAACACAGTACAGATGTCCTAGGGACGTCTATAGGACGTTCAAAAGACATTCGTACATACTAACAAAAGTGAAATTCCTCGTGCGATTTAAAAAAAATGTTCATTTTCAAATCAGCGCAAGCAACACGTCGCGAACATTTAGAAAATTTTTTGCATGAGATGAACATTTTTTAAATGTTCAAATGTGAACATACTTTGTACGTTGAATAAATTTTTAAAACATTCGTATTAAGTTCATGGATGTTCGGACATTTTGATTTTAAATAAAAACGAGATTTGAATGTCCAACAAACGTTGTGTGTTGTCTGGATCCACAATAACAATAAGTTTTTGTTTTTCGCACCAATTGTAACATAATTGCGTTTACGCGAATTGTCTTTTTTTTAATATTAATTATATCCAAACAGATACTGAATTTTTAGACTATGTCTATATGTCAGTTCTAAATATTATTTGAAATTAATGTTTAGAATTAATTGCTTTCGATCGTTCCAGATCAGCGCTTGTAATGACTGTGATATTTGTTATTTTTCTGCGTGTAACCGAACAACTATTACATTTTAATTTTTTCATTTGACGAAAAAATTATTTCGATCATTCTTGTTACTTGATCTAATTATCAAAATTAATATTATATTCTATTGGTTGACTATTGTATAAATACGCACAAGTTGCATAAATTCGGTGAGTGTCTGCTTTCTTCTCTCTCTTGTCGGTTCTTTTTTAAAAAATAATTTCACATGTATTTGTAACATTCTTATTATAGCTTCATTTTATAAGAATTCTTGTTTTCTTTTGGCCTATAAATTGGGATGAAGCTAATCCAGTCAGAAATTAATAATTTCTCATTTCGATGTCGAAAATAAAAGTCGAAAGTTTTCGAAATTTCTTAATTTCGATGGATTTTGGCTCCAATTTCGATTAATTTTCAAGTTGGAAATCTTGAATTGATCTAGTCAGCATAAAAATATACTACTGGTGCCATAAAAATATACTACTAATGCAATAAGTAAATTCGACAAGTAGTGTCACTAATAGCGTAATGGTGGAAAAAATTTATTAAAGTTTCATTGAAATTTTATTGTGAAAATAAGTATTATTGATTAGAAAATAAGTATTATTCATTTCATTTCAGAGGATACAAAATTATAATAAAAAAATTTATTTTATGAATTCGAGAATTTTATGATGCACCTATGCGCGGTCACCCATCGGAATTTCCACTTACCATACTTCATTTCTATGATTGTGGGAATTACTCCTTCGAAGAACCATGAACATCTATAATGCTAATGGATGTATAATTGTAACATATCTATTCAAAGATGTTGTGAAAGAGGTGGAACACATAAAAAAAATATAATTAATGTTAAATATATTATATTTATTAAATTTAAATCTTTTGCGGCACGAACTTTCCAGACAACTCAATATATATATATATATATATATATATATATATATATATTATTAG
>NW_012130067.1:8851021-8856608 GCF_000143395.1 Atta cephalotes | reverse complement strand
ACTATATATATATATATATATATATATATATATATATATTATTAGAGCAATTAGTATTATTTCAGCTCTAATAATAATAAAAATAATATTTTACAATAACAAGTTATCGGTGTCATTTGTACATTACTATTAGGTGTACAACTTTGCTTCCGCCGTTTTTTTTTCCGAAATTCGAAGCTTTATTGTAAAAAACTGGTTATACATTTATGATTCAGTATTGTCCATCGCTGGCCACTACTTTCTCCCATCTTTCGGGTAGCGTACGAATCCCGCGTCGAAAAAACTGGTCATCTTTTGAGGTTATCCACGAATCGATCCAATTTTTTACTTCTTCATAAGATCGGAAGTGCTGGTCAGCCAGGCCATGTGCCATTGATCGAAACAAGTGATAGTCAGAGGGAGCAACGTCTGGAGCGGGGTAGGACTTCCCATTTCAACGTTTCCAAGTATGTCTCTCGTTGTATTGCGGCCGTTTGTCTTTCAATGCTCGGCTCAAACGCATCAATTGCGTTCGATCGCCTGTGATTGTTTCAGTCGGTTTTAACAGTTCATAATACACTACGCCGAGCTGGTCCCACCAAATACAGAGCATGATCTTGGACGTCAAAATCACCGTTCCTGAAGCGTTGAAACCACTCACGACACGTTCTTTCACTAATAGCGGCCTCACCATAAGTATTTGAGAGCATTCGATGAGCCTCAGCCGCAGATTTCTTCATATTGAAGCAAAAAATTAAAACTTTCCGCAAATGACGAGAATTTGGCTCGTAAACTGACATTTTCAATCGAGAATAACTTTATGATGCAGACACAAATCGACTAACGTTTCTATGGGGTTATGTTGACAGATGCTCAAGTTTATTGTATGACGTCTATGATCTATTTTATTTCGACCACCATTTACCGCTAAAGCCATCTATAGGAAAATGGCGGAAGCAAAGTTGTATACCTAATATATGATAATAAAAAATGAATGACAAATACAATATTAAAACGTCATTTATGGATTTGCTGTTGATTCCGTTTACGCTCATTGCGCTCCATGGAGATGAAGGGATTCGAAAAGGCATAACAAAAACCGCGTAACGCTCGTGATTAGTTCTGTTCTCGTTCTGTGTTCCGCTATTTCGCTGCATGAGTTTGTACCCTTAGGCTTATTCGATGCGTTTTTGCATAAAATGAAAAAATCTGGCAAAAAAAAACATCGTTCTGCTCTGTGATCCGAGATATTAAGCTTTAAAATTGATAACTATTGAGGTTAAGAAATCTGTCACAGAGGCAAAATCTATAGTTGTACTGTTGTACTGTTCTATTAGGAGTACAAATTAGTTCGGTCCGTTTCCCTAAAGATGGCTCCAGCTGTTGTGAATGGTTCATAGTGACAGCTGATTTCAGAGAGGTTAAACATCTGCTAATAATATTCAGTTTATATCGCTTTGAATTTCATATAAAAATATAAAAACCTTGATTTTTACTGTGTTTGAAATGTCGAATTTTGTGTTAACCAAGCAGCATTTGCGAGAGGTTTTGATTTTCTGCTTTAATTGGAAGAAAAGTGCGGCTGAAGCCATCGAATGCTTGTCGAAATTTATGATGACACTGCTCCAATTGATAAATCATGTAGAGAATGGTTTCGATGTTTCAAAGATGGAGATTTCAGCATTGAAGATAACCTCGCTCTGAACAGCCAAAAAAATTCGAAGATAAAGAATTAGAGGCATTACTCGAAGAAGATCAGAATCAAATACAAGAGGAGCTTGCAGAATCGTTGGGGGTAACTCAACAAGCCATTTCTGTACGATTGAGAGCCATGAGAATGATTCAAAAACAAGGAAATTGGATGCCTTATGAATTGAAACTGAAAGACATTGATTTTTCACTTGCAAACAGCTGATTCAAAGACAACAGAGACAAGATTTTTTGCATCGGATTGTGACTGGAGATGAGAAGTGGATATTCTACGACAACCCCAAGAAAAAAAGATACTACGCTAAGTCCGGTCAATTGCCATCGACTTCAACATCAACACCACGACTGAACATTCATGGTTCGAAGATCATGCTCTGATGGGACTAAAAAGGTCTTGTTTACTATGAACTGCTGAAACCTGGCGATTCCATTACGGGCGATCGGTATCGGCTACAATTGATTCATTTGAGCCGTGCATTGCGAGAAAAACGGTCAGAATACGACCAAAGATAAAGTTATTCTTCTTCATGACAACGCTCGGCCTCACGTCGCTAAAGTAATAAAAAAATATTTGGAAATGCTCAAATGGAATGTTTTACCCGCCGTATTCTCCGGATATTGCTCCTTCTAATTACTGGTTATTTCGAAGGATGCAGCACGATTTGGCGAGTCACCGGTTTACTTCTTTCGCAGAAATCGAAAATTGGCTCCAAAATTGGATCGCTTCCGAAGACGAGTCATTTTTTCGAGATGAAATTCGAAAATTGCCTGAGAGATGGGAAAAAGTAATAGGCAGCGATAGACAATTCTTTAATTGATCTGTTCATTCATTTTGTTTTGAAATAAATGCATTTTTGAACACAAAAAAACGGACCGAACTAATTTGTACTTCCAATACATGGATTTCGACTGGTTTCGACTTGTTGCAAAATCGAAACCATTTTGTTTCATACAAAAATTGAATAAGCCTAAGTGTGGTTTTTTCTTTCTTCTCACACACACACACACACACACACACACACACACACACACACACAACTTTCTGATTTTAATTATTTATTCAATCATCTGCTCATATGTACGCGATGGAAAGGTGTCGGTTCCCCATGAAGCATACCAGATATGTAAATATGAAACCGGAATTTTTTAATAGAAAATACACGTTTGCATGAAAATGATAAAAAATATTCTATTCGAAGTATTGCCCATCGGTAGTTATACATTTTTTCCATCTGTTTGACAATTTATGGATGCCACGCCAAAAGAATTGTTGCTCTTTTGAGTCAAACCAGTCATGTAGTCATTTTCGTACATCTTCATAAGAAGCGCTGCTGAGTGCGTGTCCCATCGATGCAAATAAGTAGTAATCGGACGGAGCCAAGTCTGGTGAGTAAGCCGCATGCGAAAGTCTTTCCCAACCAGATGCCTCAATCGTTTCCTTGACCAATTTTGCTGTGATGGTGCATTATCATGAAGCAAAATCACTTTGTGTTGCCTTTTTTGATATTTCGGTCACACAAAACTTGATTCAAATTGATTTGTTGTCGGTAGCGTTCAGTATTAACGGTTACGCCAGGTTTTAGCAGCTCATAATAGATCACACCTTTCTGATCCCACCAAACACAGAACATTGTCTTCTGTCCTTAGCGATTTGGCCTTGCAGTGGATGTCGATGGTTTGCCTGGAGTTACCCATCATCTTTTACGCTTAGGATTCTCAAAATATATCCACTTTTCATCGCCAGTTACAATTCGATGGAGAAATAACTTTCTTTTATACCTAGCGAGCAGCATTTCGCAAGTGGTTTTCCGGTTTCCCTGCTGTCTTTCATTCAGTTCATGTGGAACCCATTTTCCCATCTTCTGGATCTTTCCCATGGATTTCAAATGTATGGAGACGGCTTCTCGTGTCATATTCAATTGATCCGCGAGTTATTGAGTTTGAGCGTCATCCTCCAACAATCCTTGCAATTCGTTGTCTTCAAACTTTTTCGGTAGTTTTCCACGTTCTTCATTTCTCATGTCAAAATCGCTACTTTTAAATTTTTTAATCACTCAAAGCACTGTAATTTACCAAGAGCGTGCTCACCGTAAGCTTCGACAAGCATTCGATTTTGCAGCAGTTTTCTTCAAATGATAACAGAAAATCAATGCTGTCCGCAATCGTAGTTTCCAGGCACAAAATTCGACATGTTCAACACTATTACAAACTATACTGTTGTATGAAACTTGTATTGTTGTGAGTTGAAAATCTTTATCAGATGTCAGAACAAGGAAATGGCGTCAATGGCGCCGTCTAACGGCAACTACATTGACAGCTATGGCCATCTATTGATAAATTCCGGTTTCATATTTATTATACATTCCTGGTACTTTTTGAGATGCGTAGGTTACGAAAACCAATCGTAAATTCGTTTAACATTTCTATTAGAATGTACAACAGAAATTCTAATCAGCAATTGGTTGCATTTCTCTAATCTTCCGCGAAATACGCCCAATGTGAATCCCAGCTTTAAGAATGGCGTATTCTAATATAAAATATAACGTATTCTATAATTACTAGAATATGCAGGTTTCGCTTACGCAAGATACGCCTTATGTGACGGCTCCCTGAAAATTGTTAAGAAATGTGGCTTGAGATTCCATTCTTGTTCCGCTAAGATATTATAAACGTGAATATTCGCGTATTCACCATTTTTACAACTTTCACCACTTCTTGCTCTGTTCCCACTTCGCCGCTGAGTTGAGGTTATGATCGTTACGATTGTTATAGGTTATAGCTTCTAAACTGTTGAAAACCTTATAGCTTCGTATTTATGTATTTCCGCACTTCTTTTACCATAAGACTAAGAGACAAAAAGGATATAAAAAATTGAAATATTATATATTAACAAAGGCAAAAAAATTTATAAAATGCCTTATATTGAGAGCAAAATAAATTTTGTTGTACAACAAAAACGTACAAATGAAATAGCACCTTAAGGTGCTAGTGTTCCGAATCCGTCGGCTGTCATCACTCGTAACCAATAGAAAGGTCTGAGCACAAGAATTATCGTAACACTTACTTAGACTTAAATTGTAGATGTAAGTAACGCACAAGCTTCCACGTATACAACTTAAGTCTCTAAGTAAGTGTTATGACAATTCTTGTGCTCATATCCGAAGTCAGTAGCTAAGTTTGACGGCCGATGAGTTCGGAACACTTCTTGATTTAATTACGGAACTACGGAGCCAACATCTAAGGGAAAAAATAAGCTAAGCTAATCCGGTTCGGAAAACACCCTGTATCGGAACTACTGGAATCATGGAATGGTATAGAGACTCTATAGTGTAATTGAGTAAATTGAGATTGAAGGTTAAAGATTGAAATTTCATCAATAAGGACAAAGAAATTTTGGCTCCTTTTGTTCTGTTAGTCAAACTTCAATTTTTCAATTTTAATCTCATTCTTCAATGCGTAGTCTGATTCCGGCCTAACAGAGATTCGTAAAGTGTCACGTAATCAATGTATTTCTCTGATCAGCTGGAATAATTCGTAGTAATTACCATATTAAATTTATTATCAATATACTTAACATCGACTCTTGTCTGCTGTAAAATAAAGTAAACTCATCCTTCAATGTTGTGAATATTTATCTATTATTTTATGCTTTACATTGAATATTGTATACCTTGGCCCGTATTCAGAACGCGCTTTTATCTCTGAAATTCTATAGTATGCGTAACGTAAATTATAGCATGTTACCGCGCTAACATCGTTGTTAGCGCGTTCTGAATATGTGCCCTTGTATATAGAATTTACATCATTACCATGACAACGAATTGCCCTCTCAGACTTCTATATATATATATTTCTATATATATATATATATATATATATATATATATATATATATACT
>NW_012130067.1:8848752-8850689 GCF_000143395.1 Atta cephalotes | reverse complement strand
GTGTGTGTGTGTGTGTGTGTGTGTGTGTGTGTGTGTGTGTGTGTGTGTGTGTGTGTGTGTGTGTGTGTGTGTAAAACAATTAAGTAATATAAGTTGAGCACTTGAGATATGTAAGATTAATAGCTTGACAAAATTATTTAAAAATATATGAATATATGAATATGTTAAAAATATATAAATATATTTTAATAAAATACATTTAGCAAAAAATATTCAAATTCGATAAAGATATTCTTACATTTCACTATAATCACATATATGTTTACATGTAGCACGATTATATGAACTAAATATCGATTTATCATCTCTAGTCTTGAAAAGTGGAAGATATACCTTATGAAAAGTGGACGTTGCTATATAATTTATATTCACTTTGTCAGAGGGCAGTAGTGCACGGCAGCATTTTGCGGTTACAGGTTTTGGATTATCATGTCCTCTCTCAAGTTTCTTTCTGCTACCACGAATTATTCCAGCCAATCAGAGAAATCGATCACGTGATACTTTGCGAATCTTTATTACACAACGATCAACGCGATGCTGCAAACGCTTTAAAGCGTTTTTAAACTGATCAGTTTATAAAATTCTTTTTTCTAATTGGTCCATCAAATGCTTCAAAGCATATGTAGCGAGACTTTAACCATAGCCTATAGGATCTAATCGTACTCAGATTTCTCTCTGCCATTATAAATACGGACATATGTCTATGACATATGATCTTTTATGCGCTTTGATCTAAAATTCCCTATCGTGCGTCTCCACCTGTCGCTCCATCTGCAGTTCCTAAAGTTCCTTCAACGGTGTATATCGCTACATGCGTGTTCGTGTTGTTCCAGCGTGAAGGTACGCGCGAGTATCAACGAAGTGTGGCAAGAGAACAGTTTCCTGCGAAAATGTGGTAAGTCGATTTTCCGTCGAGAAACAAATGATTGGCGACGATCAGCTGATTGACCGGCATCCGCTTGTTTACAAACACCGCGACATACTTAACCTCCAATCCCAACGCGTAACCTGTTAATTTTAACCGGATAATTTTAATACCAGAACCGAATCTGTCAGTTGTGCTAGGATTGGGATTGCGCGAAGATTCGTATAATTGTTGCGAGTTATGTTTTTCGATGGACCAAGAAATCGAATGATTATCAAGAAATCGCAATTTCGGTGGCCGATCAATCACTCATTATCGGCATCCTCTTTATAGATGTATTCTTTCTTTTCCTCGTTGTAGATGTACTCCGTGGGCAATGGCACGATGGTCGACAGTGCTATCCGGGGTGTTCTTGGCTCTTTCCATGGTTCTCTCCCTGGGAAAGCTGTTGATGCTTGCCGCAGGGACGGGAAGCAATGGAGAACTCACGGAAGCAGATCAGTGGCTTACTGAAATCGGCCTCGCGCAATATCGCTCGCTTTTCAGGAAGAAGGGTAAGTACTTGTTTTATTATCACAAATTCTCAATAGTGATCCACAGAATGCTGCTACAATCAAATTGTTAGGATATATTGCTAAAAAAAATGTATATCTAAAAAAAATGTTAGATAATTTTTTGCTTTATAAAGATTCATAAACTAAAGAGATGAATCAACGAAAGAGCGACAAGATGATGAAACGAAATATGAAAATCACTTTAAAAACTTGTAAAAAAAAGCCAAGATTATCCTTACTTTTCCTGACAGTCAGTAAATAAATAGATGTAAAAGATGTAAAGTACTACATCTATTAGTTTTGACCCAATGCACATGTATATTTTACTTCATGAGCCTTTTTTGACTATTTATTAAGGATAGTCTCGGCCCAGTTTTACAAGTGTTACAAAGCTCATTTTGTTTTATCCAAATTTTTTTTATTTACAAATGATATGCAAGAAAAATCAACGTATCATTTCTCACTTATGCTGTCACGATTTAATATGATTAAGGTGACTACACTCTCTCTCTCTCTCT
>NW_012130067.1:8842123-8845077 GCF_000143395.1 Atta cephalotes | reverse complement strand
TTATTATATATATATATATATATATATATATATATATATATATATATATACAAGTTTATTGAAACAAACAAAATTAAATTTAAGATCATTGGAAATATTTTTTAATTTATAAGAAATCCCAGGAATATGGGATTTTTAATGATTTGTTTTTACAATATTATTTTACACAATAATAAAATAGAATATTCTAATATAAGAGATCCGGATTTGACTCCCGGCCGAAGTAATATTTTTCGTAATAAATTTATTTACAGTTTTTCAGCACATTAATATTTTTCTAATATGATTGAACATCAAAATTATTAAAATTTGTCAATTTAATTTAATTTGTGATATTATGTGATATTTATTCCAGTAGTTTAATTGCTTTTATAAGTTCGGAAAACCAATTCATGCAGTTCGAATGATTATAAATATGGTATATATGCATGTACATATATAGTATGTATATATATTATATAATTCACATTGAATTATTTAAGCATTAAAGATCTAACTTTGACCATTATAAGCTTTAATATTCTTATTATTTTACTTATTAATTTGTTTATTTTATAGTTTCCGAATTTTTAAGTTTCAGTGATAAATTTTTTAATCTTAAGTCAATTAGCTTAAATATAAAATCAAGTGAGTAGTCATTGTTAAAAAGTGTATTAATGATAAAAATTATCTTGATGAAATTTTGGATATGAAAACAAGATCGCTCTATCTCATTATTGTTCCTCTTTTTCGAGGAAAAGAATTGAGACAGAAAGATAAGACATCTTCTTGAGAATGTTGATTTGTTTATAATACCAATTAAATTCAACAATATTGTCTTTCTTGTACGGAGTGATATCGAGAAAGTTTAATTTTTCTCCTTCAATTTCTATGGTGAATTGTAATTTTTCTCTCACAATTTATATGGTATTAATTCCTACCACAATAGATGATAACAGATGCCCAAGTTTATTGTATGACGTCTATGATCTATTTATTTCGACCACCACTTACCGCTAAAGCCATCTATAGGAAAACGGCGGAAGCAAAGTTGTACATCTAATATTTGGAATTGTACATCTAATATTGTTTTTGTAAAAGAGACTAATTGTTATCTTGAAATTGAATAATCAGAAATTATGAATGTTATTGTTCATCCTCTATATATAAATATATTTTTTTTTCGATATCTTACTTTTTAGTTACGTTATGAAGGATTCAAATACAAAGTTTTTCTAAGACAATAAATTTTCTATTTATGAGAATGAAATCATTATTTTAATTTCTAGTTTGTGACTATTGATACGCAGTGTAATTCACTGCTATAGATTCCGCTAAATGTATATGTACATATACAGGATGGTCCACTTAAATTGATCATCCGAAATATCTCGCTTATTTTCGATGATATAAAAAAATGTTTCAAGTGGAACATTTTCGACGGAGATATTAAACCTACGTATTAAACCTGTTCTTTTTGAATTTTTGCACCCGTTCATCTTTCTTTCTTTTCTCTCCAGGAGGAAAAAAAAGGCAAAAAAATGAACTAGTACAAAAATTCAATCAAAAAAAACAGGTCATCAAAAGAACTATTTGTCATGTTGTTTTTTTTTCTAAATGGAGACGCAAAAATGTATGAAGATCATCTCCATTTTTTTAAATGGAATTATATAATTTTTTTATGTTTTTTTATGTCATTACTTTTTTATTTTCATTACTTTGCCTTTTTATGCAAGATATGTAGACGACATCGTTTAGCCATCCAACAATAACTAACTAGATATTAAACATTTTTAATTCCTACCACAATAGATGATAACCCCATAGACATAATCAACATAACCCCATAGAAACATTAGTCGATTTGTGTCTGCATCATAAAGTTATTCTCGATTGAAAATGTCAGTTTACGAGCCAAATTCTCGTCATTTGCGGGAGGTTTAATTTTTTGCTTCAATATGAAGAAATCTGCGGCTGAGGTTCATCGAATGCTCTCAAATACTTATGGTGAGGCCGCTATTAGTGAAAGAACGTGTCGTGAGTAGTTTCAACGCTTCAAGAACGGTGATTTTGACGTCCAAGGTCATGCTCTATATTTGATGGGACCAGCTCGGCGTAATGTATTATGAACTGTTAAAACCGACTGAAACAATCACAGACGATCGGTATCGAACACAATTGATGCGTTTGAGCCGAGTATTGAAAGACAAACGGCCGCAATACAACGAGAGACACGATAAAGTGATTTTGCAGCATGACAATACTCGATTCCATGTTGCGAAAGTGGTCAAGACATACTTGGAAACGTTGAAATGGGAAGTCCTACCCCACCCGCCGTATTCTCCAGACGTTGCTCCCTCTGACTATCCCTTGTTTCGATCAATGGCACACGGCCTGGCTGACCAGCACTTCCGTCTTATGAAGAAATAAAAAATTGGATCGATTCGTGGATAGCCTCAAAAGATGACCAGTTTTTTCGACGCGGGATTCGTACGCTATCCGAAAGATGGGAGAAAGTAGTGGCCAGCGATGGATAATCTTTTGAATCATAAATGTATAACCAGTTTTTTACAATAAAGCCTCGAATTTCGGAAAAAAACGGAAACAAAGTTGTACACCTAATATTACAAAAAAGTCATTTTGTACATTAAACTTCAATTATTTTGAAAACCTAACGTGTTAATGAAATTTAATTAAATTGTATAATAGCATCATTTTCAATATCCAAAAATCTACAAGAAACATCTTGTCTGATTAAAAAAAAACATTTTTTTGTAAATTAGTTTTTATTCACAATTCGTGGATAAATTTGTAACAATCAAATTCATTTATCTACACTACGATTTTACCAACAGTGTTGAAAATGTGATACGTAGTTCATATCAGTTTATAAAATTGATGTTGGTGTCGCTAGTGTCAATGGCTTTCGAATGTCATGCAAAAAACGTTGGGGGGGATAATAAATAATTACCAAA
>NW_012130067.1:8834037-8840303 GCF_000143395.1 Atta cephalotes | reverse complement strand
TCTCTGATATTATATTTAAAATTTGGTAATTATTTATTACAGGGCACCCTTGATTTGATAGCCTTAATTGATATATGTTGTCATGATCTTGAGTTACTTTGCCTTAACAACTAGAGGTAGTCTCTTATAGTTTTTGAAATATTTGGAATTAAAATGCAATTTTAATATTATGCATTTATATGACCTCCTACGCGAAGCGAAATCCCACCTTCCTCCTTACCTAGGAACGCGAAACGACTTTTCGTCGTGAAGCGAGGTCAATCCTACCTCCCTTTCTGCCTAGGGGCGTCTGACTTTCCACAGTTTCCACTCGAAGCGAAGTCCACCCCACTTTCTCCCACCTGCTTAGCAGGTGTCCGACTTTTTACGCGAAGCGAGGTCCACCCCACCTTCTCTTCTGCCAAGAAGTATCTTACTTTCTACACAAAGTAAGATCTATCTCACTTCATCCTATGCCTAAGATAAGGAGGATTGGAGTTTTAATATTATATATAATATTGTATATAGGAGAAATAAGATTATTTTTTAAACTTTTTTTATTAATAACTTTTTAATGGATAACGAGCGACAGCTAAAACTTGTTGGAGATTCAGGATCATAACTTTAAAGTCAGGGTTATCGGAAAGGATTATCCCTCAATTGGCATTAAAGGTAGTATCACGTACGACTGTATTCTTTATTTATGGAATTTAACTCGGCATCATTCGTTAGTATCAAATCTTTCATACAAATGATATATATTATTAGAGTTAATATTTATTTAATTTTTTTTATATGGGATTTAACTTAATCGGTACCAATTATTAATATCAAATCTTTTTTTTAATGATACATAAATTTTATTTCGGCGTTAATTGTTGATATCAAATCTTTTATAGTATACACTTTAGACAATTTTGTTCAGTATATGTCAGTCAGATATGTTCTATACACTTGCAAACTTTCAATATGCATTTGTATGAAATTATTAATATAATTTATTCGATTTCGATTGCTCGTGGAATTTTTTATGTGAGAAAAAAGTTGTGCGGAAGTAATATATCCAAGGTATCATATACTGATATTAAGGAAATTCCTGAATTCATTTGTCATATTATAAAAAACTTTCACAGAAACAAGTTATATGTGACACATCACTACATCAATATTTCACTCATGCATACATATAAATTTTCGTATAATAAATACGTTTTAATTAAATGTCTAATTTTAAAAATTCCACGCTGTTTCTTCATGCAAATTACTAATCTGTGAACTACTATTTCGTAAATACAGATTGCGCAGCTTTTATATGAAGCAAATGTTATCACGACATGACAGTTCTGAAGCGCCATATTAGATTAAGAAATAATAAAAATCTCAATTTCGAAATTTTTTGTCGTTTTCGTTGTCAGCATAGACTCCATCTCACAGATATGTATTAATGTGCATATTTCAATTGTGGAAAAAATTTTGAATCTATAAAAGAAGAAAAAAATAATTGTTATACAAAAATTATAATCGGTAAGACGACTTTAGAATCCCTTTAGTAATGTTACTAAGAATCATATAAGATCATAAGAATCATATCAGATATCATATATTTTAATATGCATGAATAGTTATTATAAAGGTATTAAAAATCGTAAGCGACAAAAAGTAATAATGTAATTTTAAAATCAGTGCATTCGTGGAATATAGTTTGAGGCGCACATTTAAGCCTTCCTGCAATTTGTCAATTTATCGATTATTTTTTAATAATAATTATCATGACATAGATTTCTAATAAATGAATTAGAACTTTATGATCATACTGTTGTCGATTGGACAAATTTTTGTAGAGAAATAAATAAAATATTATTTATTATGTTTATTTATTTATGTTTGCTAAAACCTCTTGAAGATCACTTCAAGGATCATAATCTTGACAACATAAAGCAAGATCAAAGTTATATTGCTCTCCTTTTCTTCATTTTTATCAAAAATTTAATTATATAGATAATTTAATGAAATATAATAGCTAATTAATTTCTTCGCAATCCAATTCTCTCAAGTATTATTGAAATAGTATTATTGAAATGTTTTCAAACTATTGTCTCTAAAGGAGAATAAATTTTATATGCAAGCTTTTGGTGCTCTTGACCGCAACCATCAATCGTTTTGTGACGGAAGAAATTTAGAGCACACCGAAACTCGTTCTCAGCGAGTGCGGAATAGTAGAAGAACCTTGAAAATGAATAATGAATATACATGGTATTCGGAGCCATCGATCCATGGAATGAATGTTGTTGGACATGACTTCATTTCGACCGCTTTTAATCGATTTCTCGTCAACCACGCACAAGTTTCTTGCGCGCGCTTGTTGAATAACTTGATTCGCTTGATACATTTGATGGCGGAGAATACTAATCGAACCGGAAGAGAACAAGTTAAATTCGAAGAAAATTGAAAACATTAATTACAAGAATGTTTTAATTATTATACTACAATCCAAAAGTTAAAATTGTAATAATAATTGGCGTTATTAGGCTATTGAATAAAAAAAATAAAAGATTAGTCAAACTCTAACTAAAATTAATTTACATTAATCGAAATAAATAAAGATTTGTCATAAAATATTTTATTGACTTAAAATTATAGGTATCAGCCACATTGTTTTTTTATTTCACAAAGTAAATAAATTATACATATATAGGTTTCAAACGTTTCACCTTGAATGCGGTCATCTTCAGTGAAAGAATAAATTATGTTAAATCATAAAAATTATATTTATGTAACTTACATGCATCGCCATATAATCCTTCTGTTTTACATCAAAATTCATCTCGAATAACAATAAAATATTTTCATAACAAAATTATTTTTTTATCCACATAATTTCAGAAATAATACTATATTGTAACAGGTAGCCTTTAAATTGTGCAGTCATGATCTCATTTTCAGTAGGAATTCAATTTCATGAGGAAATTTCCATAGCGAATGTATACTCAAAACCATTTAAATTATAAAAATTAAATTATAAACAATCTATGTGTACTACAATAAAAATGGCACGATCAGCTATTATATGAATGTTAGAATTATTTTGATATTTTACCATTTTCTTCGAAGATAATTCTAACATTTACAATAGTTGTAATTTTTATTGTAGTACACACATAGATTAGATTGATATTATTATTATATGTAAATGGTTTTAAGTATACATTGGTCATGAAAGCAAATTTCTTCGTAAAACTAAATCCTATCGAAAATGAAATTGCGATTACACGATTCGAAAACTGTTACTACATATTATTTTCCGAAATAATGGATGAAACAAAATAAATTTTGAGTTTATGTGGAGATATTAAATTGTTACTCCAGATGAACTTTGTGATGTAAAAATAGTAAAGTTATAAGGCGACGCGTGGTAGGTTATACGTAATTTTTAAGATTTAATATATTATAATTTATTCTTTCACTGAAAGTAATCGTATTTAAGATTGAAACATTTGAAACATATACCTATATAATTTGTTTACTTTGTGAAATAATAATGTCGCTGATAATATCTAGCTTAAGACTCGAATAAATCATTTATTTCAATTGTATTTTGAATTTTATTCATTGAAGCCATTAGAGAATATATTTATTATTAATTTATTTATTTTATGACAAGAAAACATTTGATTACAATGGAGAAATCAAAGGTTGACTTTTCACTATTTGCTTTTTACTGTTTATTAGTTTTCTATAATTGAGTTGAGTAATTAGCTTGAACACATTTAAAATAATAGATTTTATTCATACATATATTGGAGCAATTAAATATTTGTATACAGTATTATAGATATAATACAATACAATTAGTATTGTTATCACTGATTGTCGTAACTTCATATTGTGTGACGTTCAAAAAATTTAATAGACTAAGGTTAGTTACTACTTTTATCTATATAGTTTCACCACTACTTGACAAGGAACGGGTTGTAACTATAAAACAAAATACAGGGACGAACTTGAATTTTCATTTGATTGAAAAACAATAGTACGTTTAAAGGGTGTTCTAAGGGAGATAATTGGATGCTTTTACGCTAAAGTACGAAATAAAACGTTTTTATCTACGTCAAAGATTTTCTGAGGCAGTTTCGTGTCCGGGGCGCTCTAATGCATTAGAATATTTTATAGCAATAATAGTTTTTTACTTACTTTATAAATGAAAAAATAATTCTATTTTAAAAAATAGATATTTTTAGTACCACTTTGGTGCTTACATATTTAAACACTTTAAATTAAAATTATCTTGACAACTTATTTTCTTTCTTCATAAAGCATTATAAAAATTTTTAGAAAAATATCAAATATCAAATTCAGCTTCTAAGATATTTCTATTAATTGATTATATACGTATAAAGTTTAAAGTTTTTTTCTACAAATGTGATTTATCCATAATGGAAGGGATAACATGGTGCAATTTGCAAGCATCTCTCTCTGAATCTCCGCCATCTTTGTCTATGAATGTCGATAAGAGGCTAAGGCTGCCAACTGTGAAACATATTCATAGTCCGTTTTTATTTTAAATATATTTATTTTAATAATACGGTGTACCGTATTTCCGTGGCTACGATGTAGTTCAAATTTTATGCACGAAGTGGGATTTTCATCATCTCAAAGGGATGGTATAGAGCCAGTGTGACATTTAAAATTTGAAAATAGAAAGAGTTTTAGCGTAATAATGCTGTAGTGTACACGATGTGCATCACTCTAGTATAGCATTTATACGCAACTGGTGCGATGTGAAACTATACCCAGTGTATTCCAAGAGAAAACACTATTAATTTCTTACATGTTCTTACTATGTTATCTCTTCCACCATGAGTTTATCTCTAAACATGATATCCTTTGAAGATATCAGAAAAGGTAAAGATTTCTATTAAGAATAAAAAGCTTTTATGTTTTTAAATTTTATTAGATGATTGTTCAATCATTTCTATGCTTTCTGGCGCAGAATCCTTTATTATGTACATTTATTACATACATATTGCAAGTTATATTACTCAAATACCTTGCCTTCTGTATAATACGTGAGCAAACGAGATTTAACGAGTGAACTCATGTCGTTCTACTTAGCAAAAGTCCTTTTTATTTTTGTTCCTAAGAAGCATCTCTACTTGGCATTAAAGTTCTCTTCTGTGGAGCATTCTATATGCCGTACAAAAGAAATCGACATCATTCTTTGAAAGTTAAATATCAAGGAAATTAATAGTACGACTTTTAAATAATAAACTAGCTTTTAAATAATTAACGTTAAATTACCGAAACTAAATTTTTCGTTTTGCTTTTATTCTTTTGATACGCTACGAATTATCACATAGAAGCTCGCGAAGGCAAACGGTACAATTTTTAATACCGAAAACTGCAATCATTGGAAGTATTATATCTTGTCTTCAAAATTTATTTTGTCCTCTTGATATGGGACATTGCTTTAAAGATTCAAAAAAGATCGACCTATGTTTTTATCGAATCTATTTTGTTGTGTAAGCTTATTCGCAAAATGGATTCATTCTCCTTCATATCTTTCGGGATGTTATTGAAGTTTTATTCTCCTGCAAGAGAAACTCGAAACTATGATGTATGTTTCGCTTGACAATGCTCCTGACAATTGTTCGATCTTCGCAAATGTCAATCTCAATTTAGTGATAGTACATCATCGGCGTATCCTCGTTGAATAATGCTTTTCAGAACATGTTTTACATTATTACGTCCGTTTATGTCATAGGTTTAGCGGAATTCGTTATTCATTACAAGAAAATGTGTATGATGTGATGAGAATTATTTGTGATAATTAGCAATAATAATTTTAAACCTCATTTAAAACACAACAGTACAATTTTGTAACTATTTTATATATTTTATATTAGGCATGACTCAATCCTGATTGTTTTAAAACTATTCTACTCTTATCGACTTTTATAACTGTTACAGAAATATTTAAATTTGATACTTATATTAATATTTTTTTACACAACGTATATAAAGAATTGACTAAACTTTTCCAGCATATTTAGCAAATTATTTTAGATATATCAAGATTATGTTGGTACAAATATATACATATTTGGTATAAAGAGACTTGCCAAACATTGAAAAAGTTTGATCAGTTTGCGATCAAATTTTGTGAGATATTTCTTTGTGTAGTATTTACTGTTTTATATACACATACCCACACAAAACACACACACACACACACACACACACACACACACACACACACACACACACACACACACACACACACACACACT
>NW_012130067.1:8828750-8832389 GCF_000143395.1 Atta cephalotes | reverse complement strand
ACAACAACACACACACACACACACACACACACACACACACACACACACACACACACACACACACACACACACACACATGTTTAAAAAAGTCCCAAACCCATTAAATATCTTGAAAAATAAGCATTTCTAAGAAAAATGTTTCATACAAAAATTGTATAGTTTAAAATAGTCTATTTACTGATTTTATCAGTTTGATCTTATCACTTTGGCACCAAGATCAGAGTCAAATCAATTCAATCATTTTTTTAAACGAAACACATTTTTGCATTAAAGTTCATTTTTACATAAAAATGGAAATAAGAGATAGATACAACTTCCATTGGCCTTGATCTTAACAATATTATCCAGATCACGATTCTGAACAATATTTAAGAGATTTTAGCCGCGGGATAATACTAATGCCGGCAATACTGTAACTTTCAAGTTTATAATTCACTTATAATTCATAAAAGTACTTAATGAAAAATAACTTTATTATAGTGTTTTGAAAACCTTTTGACGCTAGCTATTAAATTCTAGCACCAAAAATAGGATATTCCATTTTAAAAAATCGATTTGTCCTTGATCTGACTTTGGTAACGCCATTTAAACAGATAAGATCAGTAAAGATCAGTAAAGAGTATAGACTATTTTAAACTACACAACTTTTGTATGCAACATTTTTCTCAGAAATGTTTACTTTTCAAAATAAAAGATCTGGGACTTTTCGAACACTCTGTGTATTATAATATATATAGATATTATATACATATATATCTATTATAGTAATGTGATGTTTTGATTTTTCATTTGTCATTGGTTTATGAATAAACCGAATGGATCTTGCGTTCTCTCTGCTCGAGAGAGCAAGCGTATTCGCGTGCGGGCGCAATATAATCAAACACCGATTAATTTTTCTTATTAATTTTAACCTTTGACATTTTATTAGCAAGTAAAGCGATCTGAGATCTAAGAAAATCTATGACCATTCTGCCACCTTGTTCTGTGTATTGCTGTCTTACCGGGTCGCCGCCGAAGAGGAAGTCGACTCAAGGAAAATATCGCCATGCGTTCTCGGGAGAATGCAAATCGTATATTTCTTGTATGTTACTTTCTTCTCGCGCCAATTGTGCCTTGTATTATAAGAAGGTTAGGTATCCAGGACAGGAATCCTCTTTAAAGAAGCAACAGAGGATCTAACCAGAGGATAAGAACGAGCAGCCTGCTAGCAAGTAACGGTGAGCTCGAGATTGTACGAGGAATCACTCTGGTCCGTTCCGCGTGAGAGCAGAGAAGATTTGGCTTGAATAATAATTTGCTTGACAGTTTGGATTCCGCCGTAGCGCGAAAAGTTACGCGATTATCGCAGACCATGTGATTCGCCGGAAGTGAAGATAAGCGATGGGACCATCTTGCGCCCAATCAGGGCGCGAGAAACAATAACGTCCTAATGAATTTGTTTTCCTTATGCGTTTGAGACAAAACGATCAGTTGCCCCGTGAATTTTTTTGTTCATATCTTGAATCTGAGTCGAGAAATAATGCTTGAAAGCGAGAGCTTTGGCTCGATTATGCGAAAGCTGTTTGTGTGAGACGACTTCTCTTTACGAACTCACAGTTCATCGATTCTGAGATTATTCTTCCGCGTATATAGAGTAATACAAGCTCAACAGTACATTGTACGTGGTACGTTGCGAATTTGATTGTATTCGGCTTGCCTATTACGATCGACGTCTTGTACTATACAATCTTCAAATACATTATTGTTATTTGTTACATTAAATTTAATTTTGTGATACTACCTTTTATCTCTCTCGTCTTTTAACTTTCTCCGCTCACACGAAACACCCATCTATTGCGTATTTGAGCAATCGGTTTCACTCGTCGCGATAAAAAAATCTTGTATGATAAATCTCCCATCTGATGCGAAAAGAATTTCGATTTTCGAATTGGTTGTAACATCGCACAAGAGCGGCACTTTTGTCCCTGGGATCCAATTGATCCAAAGTAATTGATCTAATAATGGATCGAATTGGAGATTAATTTTGATGTTTCTTTTAGAATGTTTTTTTTAGAATGTGAGAAACCAAACTCTCGGTATTTTTGTATGAAGAAACACGACGAAGTCGTTGTGAGTACGATTACAATATATACACATCTATATGTGTATGTAGAAGAAAAGTCCCTATTATGAGATACCGAGTTCATTTTGGATAAATGCTAGAAGCCTCTATGAGCAGAATTTTAAAAAATAATAGATCATTTTGAAGGGAATTTAATAAACTTTAAGCTAATGTTATATAAAATTTAATTTAAATTCCATTTTTTTTTAAATTAAAAAAATGTAAAAAGTGAGCAAATTGCAAAGTCAAAAAATTGTGCTTCTAATATGAGATATCCCGAGAAATCGATAATAAAATGCAAAGTATATCAGTATTATAACTAAAAAACTTTATTTAATGTTTCTTAAATACAAACACAGCTAGAATGCGCGAAAAATGAGTATGCAATTATATTACATTATACCTAGAATTCGTCTTCAGGTTTTTATTCTGCCAAAAAAGTACCGGGAATTCGTCATTTCAAAAAGCCCGCTCAAAAGATATTTCAAATTTTTTTTTCTATAAGTTGGCACTATTGTATACATTATGACGCAGAATTAGAACGCGATCTGTCAACCAATTTGTTCACAGTTGTTAATTATATTAGTTAATCTCAAGAGTGTTTTTTTAGTTTACTATGGATGAAAACATCGAGCAAAGAATTTGCCTCAAATGTTGTAAACGAAATTGTCGAATCGTTGAAAATGTTAAATTTTTAGCCACAAACTCAACGAATATCATCGACCAAACACTGTATTCGCCAGATATGGCCCCCTGTGACTTTTTCCTGTTTCCCAAATTACCATTTCGGGGAAGACGTTTTGAGTCCATTGAAGCTGTAAAACAAAATTCAAAAAAGGGCCATAAATGCGTTTCAGAAGTGTTTCCATGTTATCCATTGGATAATTCGTTGGCATAAGTGTATCGCATCGAATGGGGCCTATTTTAAAGGCGACAAAATAAATTTTGATGAATAAATGAATATTTCATGTTTTATTAAACAATTTCTGGTACTTTTTTGACAGAATGTAATTGAAATCAAGCATCGCAAAAATAGGAACTCGACATTCATTCCGGTTGTCTTTTTAATTATTGTACAATAACATTTATACTTTAGCAATGATTTTCAATATGACATGGGAACATGAGTTATTTCATAGAAATAAATATCCTGGGTATCTCATTACGATTCCATGCCTTACAGTTTTACGATTATCAAATCTAACTTCTGTAATTAAGCAATTAAGCAAAAAATTATTCGACATATCCCATATTTTTCTATTAGTACAATCTCTACTCTATCTCTACATGAAGAATTTATTGCCAAATATTTATTTATTAAATAATAAACAATGTTTAAAGGCATCTCAATGAAACTTGAGGACATCCAAATTCAAAAATCTTTTTTTACAATGATTACAGATATGATCTAATAATGAATTTTCTACTAAATAGTTTTCAATCTAAGAGCAATAAATTCAATAAATAGTGTCTTAATTTACCAAAAACGCCACTATTTCATATTAGGTGTCTATCTCATAATAGGGGGTTTTCCTCTA
>NW_012130067.1:8826386-8828068 GCF_000143395.1 Atta cephalotes | reverse complement strand
TCCTCTCTCTCTCTCTCTCTCCTCCCCTCCTTCCTCTCCCGTTTGTTCTTCCCGTCTTTTTGTTTTCTAAAAAACAAACCGGTTTTTCTTTTTTTTATTTAGTGCCATCGAAAATCTCGATTGCGCTTCAAATCGAATTTATGGGTTTTTCGCAGGGGAATAAGGAAACCGACATCAGTTTGAATCGTAAGTTTATGACTGCGTTCGCTACATTTGTATTTCATATCAAAGAGTACGCATTTCTTCACGATACACGACATACATATACAATTCCATACTAGCGACACCAAATCGCTAAACTTGCATCTCGCTGCCATGATCTTCACCAGAATATTTAATCTGGAAAAAGATTCCGCTTCTTCATTCTACATCGCTTTCCACTTTGTGAAGTCATACGATTACATCTTAATAATTGTTACTAAAGAATGAAATCAGATTTATTACCTCTTTTTTTTGATTAGATGTTAATTAGCAGACTTATACTTCGAATCACTTCTGTAAATCAGTTTAAAAAATAACGGTGTGAAAACACCATATCTGTATAATTCTCACCGTGCTAGTGTTAAATTAACATTAACATAGATTTAACACTATTTTAAATCTACACACCCATGGTGTCCACATGAATTAAATCCACACTATGATGATATTGATATAAACACCAGGGGTTTAAATTCACACCAATTTTTAGAGTCTAGAGATTAGTATGAATCATTTATATATCTTTGTTCTTTAAGTTTACTTGAAATGTAGATTTTACTTTTCACTTTTTCGAAAGAATAAAGATAAAACCAAGTAAATAGAATATCTTTTTATTCTTTAGCATTAATTTTTTCAACATTTTCTTAAATTTTTTTATTGTGATAAAGTGCTTTACAATGCACTTAATAAAGAAATACTTTAATTCGTGACACAACTCGTCTCGATAATAGAAGAAACATATAAAAGCATATAAAATTCCGTTGGATGGAAACAGTTGATCCCTTATTGTTTTTAACAGAGACCAAAAATAAGTTATCTTAAAAATTTGAAGTAAAAAAATCAAAAAGAGTTGATTAAAAACAAATAAAGAGAAGTACACTGGAAAATTGATATTTATTTATAAGAAAGACAATCATCATTGTATTTTAAAGAAATTACTCAAAAAATGTAATTTTTATAAGATATCAATTTTTATGTATTCTGGTTAATAATCATTATTGATAGAAATTGTTTTTTCGATTGTGAATAATCATTATAGATGACAGAAATTGTTTTTGGTTATGAATAATCATTATCGGAAATTGTTTTTGGTTATGAATAATCATTATCGATAACCAGAATATTATATTGGTTACGCGAATAATCATTACCAATAATTTACATTTTAATTTATTTTGATTATGCATTATTCAGTTACGTTTTTTATTTTTCAATATCTTTTTGTATTTCGGTAATTTGATAAGTTTCTGGAGAACAAATGAGAAATACAGAGAAACATACAAAAAATATAAACATATTAGGTTTGTTCGCGTCGCAAGCTCCAACATGCTCCTTACTATATCAAGCGCATTGGAATGAGTAAGAGCTATGGTAGGAGCATATTACAACATGTTAGAACATGCGACACGAACAAACCTAACTAGAAAACAATAATATTACTTTTATTTCTTTTTTTATTTAAAGTAATAGTATATTTTTTA
>NW_012130067.1:8821669-8826366 GCF_000143395.1 Atta cephalotes | reverse complement strand
TACGGAAAGTAAAAGCTAAAAGTTAAGTTAAGTTATAACTAACGACAACGTATTTAATTAATTAAGTAATATTATTATTACTACTACACACACACACA
The DNA here is from genome assembly GCF_000143395.1 of Atta cephalotes. NCBI lineage: Eukaryota > Metazoa > Arthropoda > Insecta > Hymenoptera > Formicidae > Atta > Atta cephalotes. The sequence goes on along the minus strand of NW_012130067.1, from coordinate 8,826,268 downwards.
CACACACACACACACACACACACACACACACACACACACACACACACACACACATACACACACACAAACACAAAATATTTATGCTCTTGTTTTAATAAAATTTTATTTGTTTTATTATTATTGTTGTTAATTAACAAGATTATTTTCAATTTAAATGATGTTATCAAAGTAACGGTATGATTGTAAACAATTTTATCCCTAATTCTATTAAAATAATGCCAAGTGAACTTTACATGACATATATACATGTTGCTTATAATCATAATTAATGTAGAATATGGCCTTTGCAGTTGCTATTATTCACTTAGAAAAGTTGCAATATAATTACTGTTATTTCCTGTTATTTTCGAGGCTGAACAAATCGAATTAACAACTGAAACTGGTACTATGTCCGTTACAACGTAACGGTTGGTGCCGAATGGAATCATGTTTCCTGTCATTTTCCTCATTGTCGATACCGTGAATTTATGCGAAAGCGTTCTCATTGTGATGTATACGCTTATATTATGTGAGTAACGAGCCGAAGAAAGCTTTCGCAGGCAACGAGTTTGCAATACAGATTAATTTTTTTACAACGAACGAGATCGATCCTCCAAACTCAGCATTGCGGCGAAAAAAACGTATAATCCATGCCTCACCTCGCGTTTGTTATCTTGGCAGTGAATTTCTTCGTCTTACATATTCAAGTCAGAGAATAGAAACTGTTTTGTTTGAAGCATATGCAACAATATGATCGTTTTTCTTCTATCGTAAAGCGCAAAATATTTTACTTATATTTAATAGGCTTCTCGGTGATTACCTTCGACCATGTAGCCAAAATAATGTCGGGACTAGCCGGTTAATTAGAACACGAGTTCAAATTAAGGGATATAATTAGAAATAATACTCTTCATTGCCGCACGCGAGATCGAAGTGTATTTTCGAATGTTACACGCGATGTTACACGCAAGTATAGAGAGAAAAGTATCGATCGCTTCGAATGACCTCAATCTTCAAACTTACCGCGCCAGAAAGTTCTTTCTTTAGGCTACATAAAGAATTTCTGATACTGTATCAGTGCACAATCTTAATCATCAAAAGAATACGACGCAAAAGCATTAGTGCGAGAAATTACACTATCCGACAAAATTTTTTTCACACTTCGGTGATCACGACTAGTATTTTTTAATACCTAAATTCAAGACCGCTGAATCCAAATTCGTCAGCGAAAGATGCCCATCATGTCAGGTTTTTTATAAATTGAGTAATGTGAATCAAAAACAGCATTTTTTGCTATATTTACCATTTTTTGGTCAAATGAAATTTTATTTTTCAATTAACACAAAGAGCTAATCTTCACCTTTAAAAGGAATTTTCATTTTTTATTATACAATTTTTTCATCAAGGTATGAACATTTTCTAAAATGTAAAATAGCGAATCCAAATTGGTAGATTGAAACAGGAAAGTAAATAGATTTGTATGAAAATAGTATCCTAGAGTTTTCGAAGTTTCTAGTACTGAATTTGAATTCGATATTCAAAATGGCGAATCATTATAAAGGATAAAATATGAAAAATAACATTTCGGTCCGCCATATTGGATCCGCCATTTTGAATATAAAAATTTTGAGTTCAAATTCAGTATTAGCAATCTCAAAAGCTCAAAGATATCTTTTTAATAGTACAAATCTATTTATTTTCTAATTTTAATCATTTTGGATCAAACTTTATTTGGCCACAAAAAAAATGGTAAATATGATAATAAGAAAACGCTTTCTAACCCATATTGTCCAATTTATTTCAAAAACCTGACGTGGGTATTTTTGGTGGATTTGTATTCAATGATCTCTATGAAATACTAGTCCTGCTTGCCGCACATTTTCTTGTTGGACTGTGTTATCAAAGTTGCATAAACACAAGCAAAATCGCTAAAAAGAAAATGTTACATTGTGTAATATTGTGACAAATAGCAGAAATAAAATTATCATAAACTAACAGTTGATTAGCAATTTTAATTGTTACACTCTAAAAAATACGGATTTGATACTACACATGGATGTTAAATTTAATTCTCACTACGTTAGCATTGATTAAACCAATAGATTTAATAAATTTTAAATTATGTTAAATTCATATTATATTGATGTTTATCTTAATTAATATGATAACAATTATACAAACATCGCATTATATAAATTACATTCATATTTTTTTAAAACGGAGATTATTTTCTTATATAAGACATATTTTTGTATTCGAAAATATGCGAGATATAAATTATTATAAAGACTTATTTTATAATATATACACATTTTATCATTTGACATTTTGAATTTAATCATGAAGAACTTCTTTCGAGCTAAATTAGAACATCTGTTATGCCCGACACGCAAGTAATTTGCGCAATAACACGCGAAACCTTTATAAATACAAAGATTATTTTCATGAATGTAATCACGAACACGCAGAAGTTGCTGGCGATTGTAAGTCGAATTTTCCGGAAACACCTTGACGAGAAATTGTGTGGAAATGCGAGTGTGAGATATGGATTCGAGTGGCTAGAAGCCATATCGAGGCTGATGATTACATAGTACAGAGAATTGCAAATTAAATCCGAGAGTCTGCGTGATTTAACATCACATCCTTCCTACTACCAAGCATCATCTAAATGCATGAGTCTGTTAATTGTCTCAGCGTGATAGTTATCTGCAGAGAAGTCATTATCGGCGCGAAATCACACGACGAAATTTTCAATGATCAGCAGTAATATTCTGCAGCAAGCGGAATCTGAATACATAATTAGAAATTTTTAAAACACATTTCATGTGTCGAACAATCCTTTTAAATTTTTGTATTAATTTAATATAAGATAAATATTTTAATAGTAGTATGTTAAGAAATAACATTATGTAAAATTAAAACAAAAAATATAATACTTTGAAACAATTTAACACGAATTGACATAAATTGTAGAAACACATTTCTTCAGTAAAATTAACATTTTATAATATTTTTAATTAAATTAACGCGTATATTCATTTTTTATTTATTTATCTTAGAATTTTCGTTTTAAAACTATATTTACTTACTTATAAATTGTATATACTTATAAATTATATACGCAAAAAAAGGAGTTTGTAATATCAACTAAATATTAATTGCTGATTTAAACTTTGCTGTTATTGCTAAAATATGTTATGTGTTATGGTTATTGAAGATAAAATACATTTGCTGCCGACGTTCAACTTTATTAGTTAAAATTAAAAGCGTACTTAACATGAGTAGCTAAGTAAATGCAGCTATTTCTCATAAGCTATCCAAGGCTGCGTTCGGATTCGCTCCTGGGTGCTTCTCGGATGTCATATCATTCTTATTACCGAATGTTAAACAAAGATGACATGACACCTAAGAAGCACTCCGGTGGGAATCCGAATGCAACCTTAGTCGCGTAACCAAGCATTCCATTCGCAATTGTTTCTGGAATGTCGATTGTTTGCAACCGACTGTGCATAATATCGTTTTTACGACATAGTTGATTTGTTTTCTAAGCTGCACTAAGCTGCACTCTCTTTTTCGCTTTCGACAAATATTAAATCTATCTCACTTTAAGTTCCAAAAGTGTACACTAGTTCAGTCACAGAAAACAGACCTTGTGTGCTCATTGCATTTACCGCAATCTATTTCCGATTTCGATTTATTTTCTAATATGATTAATTGTAATATATTATATTGGGTTGTCCGGAAAGTTCGTACCAACTAACCTATATAATTTAATAAATGTATACTAAAATTTAAATTTTCTGCGTTTCAATTTTCCTTCAACATCGGCACGAACTTTCCGAACGACCCAATATTACAATTATATTGTTAATTGTAATACGAAATTATAATTAATTAAGTTACATGTAATTTTGATTAACTATGTCTATTAAACCAAAAGTTTATTTTATGTATTATGGATTTTTTAATATAAGCTAATATAATATATATATATATATATATAACATAATAAGTTCCTTTTTATATACACGCAGAAGAAAAGATTAGCCAATGCAGACTAAAATATATGGCAGTTAAAATATGTCCTTATAGGAACAGCTAATGTCGTCGCTGCCAAAGCTCAATTTATTATCTGCTAAAATTTAGGTGCGAAAAATACTTTCTGCTAGAATAAAAGGACAACCGGCGTTTCAGAAACAATTGTGAATGAAATGTTCGATTACGCGGCTAAAATAATGAGGAATAGCTGCCACTTACTTAGCTACTCATCTTAGCTAACATTGATATTTATCGCGCACTTTCTACAGCGCTAATTTTCAAAGCTATTAAGTTTCTTATTAGCTACTCATGTTAAGTATGCTTTTAATTTTAATTTATAAAGTTGGACGTCAGCAGCAAATGTATTTTATCTTCAATAGCCAAATTGTAGCAATAACAGTAAAATTTGAACCAACAATATTTAGCTGATATTACTAATGTAAATCCTTTTTTGCGTGTATGTCTTCTTATATTTTTATTACAATACATAACATAAATTGATAATGTTTTGTTATAACTTTTTATTTTTTATCCAAATCTGATACATATTTGATTTAACGAAACGAAAGAAATGAATGGAGA
>NW_012130067.1:8812205-8821359 GCF_000143395.1 Atta cephalotes | reverse complement strand
AATAAATCATAAAAAATAACATTCATTTTATCTTATTCTTAGTTGAACAGTGATGAAATTCTCGCCGCTGAGAACGCTTTTATAGAAAAAAAAATTTTTGCATAACGACATAAGAAAAAGAACATACGTTTTTCGAAAAAAGATAGCGAAATGTAATTTATCAATTTATAACAAAAAAGAAGAAGCTCCTATATATCCAAAAACGCTGTTTACTTATATTATAATTTGTACTCTTGTTTACAAAATAAATAATTAAATCACAAATTAAAGATATTAAATTTTATCTATTACTAAACTTAATCATTCGCAAGCCACCAGTATTTTGATTTCGCTTTTCTATTCTTGAACTTTGACTTCATTAGGAATGATCATATTATATTTCCATTTTATAGTGGGATCATCACTACGCGTGTATTATGAGTGTGTTAATTTCTTAATATTATTATATCGAGAAAAATGATAAATGAAAGGAATTCCTTTATCATCTTATATATAACTTTTTGAATCCAAATACAAAAAAGCTTCTAGAGATATAAATCCATTATTAAATGCTCTTTGGTGGTACATGGGATTTGGATATAAGGCTTCAAATATCATGGAAATTGGATTGCTATTTATACATGTACAAAAGCCCTGTTGTCTTTAAATAAGCATGTTTCATCTTGCAATATAGATCTGGTAATTATTAGTAATAGAAATTTAGAAAATAAGAGATCTAATGGCTTTGATCTTGACAAATGATATCCAGGATGATCTTGAATAATACTGAAGAGATTTTAGTCGTTAGTCGGACATCTTGAGTAATGTTAATACCGACAGTACTGTAACTTTTAAATATCATAATTCACAAACTACTTAATAAAAAAATATTTTCTTATACCGTTTCGGAGAGCTCTCGAGCTATTAGATTCCAACTATTAGATTCTGGAATCAAAAGTAGGGTGTTCTATTTTAAAAAATCGATATGACCTTGATCTTGGCGACCATCCAAAATCAAACTAAAAGATCAATAAATAGACGTTTTTGAACCTTATAACTTTTGTCGGAACAATTTTTCTCAATAATTTTTCTCAATAATGCCATATTTCCGAGATAAAAATTTGTAATACTTTATTTTGAATATTCGGTATACGTAAATTATAAACTTTCAATATTACAGAGAAGAGGAATAATGTTAAATTAACAGCATCTAATTGAAAATAATCTTGTTAATTTATAGTATTAATGCAACAAATACGCCATTATTCTCTTATTTAAAAAAAAATGTTATTTATTTAATTAATACTTATTGAATAAGCAAGACTTTTGAATAGATGGTTGGCAAATGTTAATACAATATCTTTTCCGTGTATCAATATATTTTTAAACGCAGTAGCTAATATAAAAGTGCTCCTATACCAAATTTGATAGCTGACATTCAAATTACTAGCACTAGCAGCGAAGCATATATAATGTTAGCTAAGATTCTTAATCTTGTTGCAAATATTATTGATTTCTGTTGCAAAAAGAAATTAACTTAATATATTTAGTTAAATTTACTCTAGCAGCGAATATTTTCGCTACAACATCTAAATTTTAGCAGATAATAAATTAAGCTTTGGCAGCGCAATGACATTAGCTGTCCTTATTATAACATTTTAGCTGCGTTGGTTAATGTTTTCTCTATGTATGTTATTTTAACATTAAGAAAATGACATTATATTAAATTAATATTCTGATATATTAAAAATTTAACACAAAAATTTTAACAAAGATCGATTTTAACACAAGTACACAATGCTTTTTACTAACACAAAATGCGAGAATTTAACTATAATGTATAATTGTATTCAAAAGTAATCTTATTGAAAAATACTCTTCATGATATATCTTGATCTACTTACAAGAAAACGATAGCTGTAAGTGATCGATTATACCTCAGGCACATAAAAACGTATATTTGCCCTCTGAATTCTACGAGTTCCGCATTTTCATTGTATTCAAAATCGGATTAAAGTGAACAAACCAAAAGATAATTGATACTACGGATTACTGCAAAACTAACGCGTAGAAATTATGTAATTTATACAGCTCATAGATGTATATTTATTTGTTTTTATTCTTTTATCTATTCGGCTTTTTGTTTTAGATAAATATGAACAAGAACAAAATATCAAAGCACAGTAAAAATCATTTTTAACACATTGAGTGGAACATATCAATTGTCAAGTATTTTGCGTGAAATAAAACTTATTCACCTCTTTCCATGATTTATTGAATATTCTATTCGATCGATTAGTATAATATCGACTCCACAAAAAATTCTATTGCATCATAAAATTTGTCGACTATAATATATTATTTATAACTTTCGTGCAAAATACTTTGGAGTATTAATATTTTTGTATTGTCTGTGGCACGATGATTTTCTTTCCATCGATATAAATTCATCATCGTAAAAAGTTTTTTCTCGCTACGGAGATTAATATTCGCCGCGAGTACCTACGCGAGTTCGATTACACTCCGGGGAATAAAACGCAACTAATTGAATGCGGTCGTGTAGGGAAATTCTGCATTGTGCTCCGCATAATTGCGTAATTCAGGAGTATCTATGAAACTGAGTTTCCAATTAGTTCGAATCGTTGTTATTATCCTTACTTGCGAGTGGATTGCTATTGTTATCGGGTGCTGCTTACATAAGTCATAAAATACGTCGCTAAAATTTACGAACGCAATTACTAAGCGACGAATAGGTAGCTTACAAAGAGATTCTAAAGTGAATACTGAGATCACTTGTTTTACGATTCAATAAGAATCACATATATGATTTAGATGTCATTGACATATTACTATTACGTCATTATGCACTACTAAATCATTATTGCTCGTATATATACAAATTTTCTAATCTTTCATATTTAGTATCTAAGTTTCACGCAGGGAAGATTAGCTAAACGTAACTAAAACATAGCCGTGGCAGTTAAATGTGTCCTTATACAGGGTATATCATCAAAATCCGAACAAATCGAATTTCTTTAAACAAAATTTTTAATGAAAAATTAAATATTACAAAAAATCTTTTTACATGACACTTGAGTGAGCCCTGTAGAGCACAATTATTCGATATATTCCCGATATATTCCATTAGCTTGGCAGCCTCTTTTCTCGGTCTGAAGCGTTCGCACGCTATAATATAGCGCTGTCCATGCCGGTGAATGCTACCTCAATAGCGGTCCTTAATGACGTCACATTGGAATGCCGAGATTTGTGATCCTTTCAACTACCATACGTAGTAGTCCAAGGAATTTAAATCTGGGTTGTTGGGAGGCCAAAATGAGAGCCGAGGCGAGCAACTCGACTTGTCCTGGCAACTTCAGAGAGCGTCTGTTGTATCTTTAATGTATACAATTTGTATCGAAGGTCCTCCTCGGCAATTCGACGTGTTGTTGATTCGCTTATACCAACAATCGATGCTAATTTTCGCAACGATTGCCCTGAATCATTCGAAATCAGCGCTTGAGCCCTTTCAACAATTGCGGGGGTCGTCGTGGTGCGTTCTTTCGAGTGACTCTTCCTCGCTGGCATACTGGAATCTTTGTTGGACTGTTCTAAAGCCGTATATTTTGTCATAACGTTGCCATAAATACATTGATCTCGGGTGATCCAAAGAACTGAATTATTTCCGTTGCTGAGCGCCCAGCGCGAAACCCTCGATGATCGCGACTCTTCCGCGATTATACTCCGCACTTGATTGCAACATCGTGGCCATTTTGAGAATATGACTGTTTATTAGAAGCATCAGGTTTTCTCGGACGCCAACAACAACCTCTGGCGGAGACACAATATAGCGGAAAATTTTAATTGAAATTTGTTTCCGGATTTTTGTGACGCACCTGTAATAGAGACAGCTAATGTCGTTGCTGCCAAAGCTCAATTTGTTAGCTACTTAAATTTAAGTGTTACAGCGAAAAATACTACTAGCAGGACTGGGCACATTTCAAACTTTGAAATACAAATCGTATTTCAAATATTGTATTTCTAATACAATATAAAATGTATTTTGTATTTTGTATTTCAAGAAGGTCGTTCGATGTATTGGGTTGTCCGGAAAGTTCGTGCCGCAAAAGATTTAAATTTAATAAATATACTAAAATTTAATAAATATACTAAAATTTAAATCTTCTGCATTTCAATTTTCCTTCAAAATCAGCATTAATTTTCCAAACAATATTTTGTATTTCAAGAAGGTTATTCGATATATTTTATATTTCAAGAAGATCATTCAATGTATCTTGTATTTCAAATACAAAATACATTGAATGACCTTCTTGATTCAATTTTATTTTCAATTCAATTTTAATGTATTTTGTATTTAAAATGCCAAAAAAATTCTTGATAATAATCCTTAAAACAACGCGAACAGACCTATTGGGTTTGGAAATGTTAGGGTTATGGCAAAGAACGAGACATAACGAGATGTAACTGTCGTAGTCGTGACGTAGAATAAGACAGAGAAGAACGGAGATGTCGCAGTTGTGACTAATCGAGAAAATGCCAGGCATAAAAATTAAATTCTAATTTTTTTCCTAAATCCTATTTTTTCCTATTTCAATTACAACTAATAAGTACATTTGAACTTTCTTCCAATCAGTCGTTGTCTAATGCCTAATCTCTGAACTAATTGTCGATAATTTTATCCGTAAATATAAAATATCTCTTAGATATTTCATGGATAAATAAAATATCTGGGGAATGTCAAATAAAATTATAGATAACTTACATAGAAGTAAAGAAATTGGACATAACTATTACTTCTCTCAAACCGTCCGACAACAAAACAATAATTTAAAACAAATTAACTTTATATTTTCTGCCATTTAAAAATAATATATATTTTGAGTGCAATTAATATTGTTTGTATTACATTAAGTGATTTTGTGCAACGCTCGTGCCTATTTTTATAATTAAAAAATCTGGTTGTATTAAAAAATATTTTGTGTTTTAAAAAATTCAAAATATTTTGTATCAAAAAAAAAGTATTTTGTAAATAAAAAAATTTTGAAAATATTTTGAAAATATTTTATGTTTCAAAATCGAAAAATTGAAAATATTTTATTCAATTCAAATACTAAGATTACCAATATTTTATATTTTGTATTTCAAATACTTTGATGAAGTATTTTTTCCAGCTCTGGCTGCTAGAGTAAAATGATGTTTAGCTAAATATATTAAGCTAATTCTTTTTAATAATAGAAACTAGAAATATCTACAGTAAGATTGAGTCTTAGCTGTATATGCTTCGCTATTAGTGCTAAATGATTTTAGTCACTTCAGCTATCAAATTTGAATTCGTTTTATATTAGCTACTGCGTTTAAAAATCTATTGATACACGGAAAAAAATGTTGTATTAACAGCATTTGTTAACAACAATTTAATCGAAAATCTTGTTCATTTGATAACAATATTATTGAAATAAATAACTTTTTGAACAAGAATATTGCATGATAGCGTATTTGTTTCATTAATATGTAAATTAACAAAATTATTTCCAATTAGATGCTATTAGTTAAACTTGTTAATTTAACATAGTAACATTATTTTTCTTAAATAAGAATGTTATTGAATCATACATGAAAAAATATAACCAATAAAAAATAGGACTCACAATAATCGAACCTGGATCTTTGATGCTTAAATAATTTGATGTGAATTTACATCATAATTTCAGTTAAATGAGCGTTCCTTTTGCATTCTGATAAGTGAGATTTAACTGAGTTTTTGCTTATAATCTGCACAAGATTGAGACCGTGTGCTTTAGCGAGTAAACTTACTTTAAAAGTGAAGTTATAAACCTGTATTGTCATGTGATAACTTTTTGATAATGATAAAAATAAGGAAATAATAGTTACTTTCCATTTACATACAAGTGAAACTGAATTCGAAGCTAAGTATTTCATATTCAGATAATGATGTCATCGTTCAATATGTGAAAAGAACGCGCTGAAATGAGAAATTCTCATTAACCTCAAATTGGATTGAACTAGTCTTGAATTAAGATGATTACTTTAACTATTATTACAAAGGTAAATTAATAGATACTAATTGTTTATTACTTAAATATACATTAAATACGAAGCCAACACTTACTTATACATTCATATGCTATTAGATTTTAAAAGCTGATTCGAACTCGGATTCGAATTCAGACTAGTTCAGATTCGAATGAATCCAATTTGTTTTTTTCTTCTGAATCGTCATCCTGAATGTTCCGATTCACCTAATCTTCCCAGGAGGAAATTATACCGAATAACTACTTTTATGGACACTACTTTTATGGACACTATAGAAGAATACGATGACAAAGAATTTAAAGAGACTGTCGATTAAAGTCGATTTTACTGTGATAATTCATTGAAAACTGAATTGCAATATTTAACTTCTATACATTTTAGATATGAAACTTTAGATTTGAAACTGAACATGTTTTGCTTCAACATAATTTTGGAAGAGAGAAAATATGTGCACGAAAAGCATTTTTAATAACTTTATGATAAATTAACTTAATTAGCAATATAGAAACATTAAACAATGCTCCGACAGATTTAACATAACTAAAAAGTTCTTATAATCGTATTATCAAGAAAATAATAGAATATCTGATAAAAAAAAGTGAATAGTATATTTCATGGCCTACTGATGAACGATTACACAAAATAAAATCTGAATTTTGTAAATGTATGGGATTGATGGGGGATCTATAGATGGGAGCCATGTAAAAATTAGGAAAGACCAATTTCCAAACATCATTATGTATATTATAATAAAAAAGGAAATTATAATCTTCTTATACAAGAAGTATACCATCATCAGAAAAAATTATTAGTTTTTTTTTGGGGGGGGGGGGTAAATCAGGATCCATTCATGACAGTTGTCTTTTAAAAAAATCATTTATACAGAAAGGGTATATACATAGATTCTTCGATAAGAATTTCTTATTAGGAAATTCAGCTTAATCTTGTTTGGACTAATTGATTTGTCCATTTAAAGACAATGGCAATTAACTCAAAATCAAAAAATATTTACTTACCGTCATTCTGCAACTAGAATCGTAATTGAAAACGCTTTTGAATTATTAAAAAGAAGATTCTGCAGGTTAACATTTTTTGACAATAATGATTTAATATTTGTAGTAAAATGTATTGTAGCTGCAGTTATGCTACATAATATTTGTATGGACAACAAGATGAATTTGATATCGATGAAAATGAGGATAATGAAAATATGATAGATGCAGCAGAAGTTAATGATATAGGTGAAAATTATTCCAGAAGAGACGAAATTTTTGTGAAAATGTTTGTTTAAGTACGTTCAATAATATGTATGCTTAATAAAAATGAACTGCAAATGAAATTTATTTTAAAATAAAATTAATTTATTAATGAATAAAAATTAAAGAAAATTATTATTAAAATAAAGAATAATTTTCTTTAATCTATTTTTTAAACATTTTATTTAAAGCACGATAAAAATAAATAAAACAAATAAACATTCAAAATATTTATTTTTTTACTATATAGTTTCATTATTATTGATATTGACATTGGCAAAATTTCCACAACTTAAATGCATTTTACAAATGTTAAATCAATATTTTCAAAAAGTATAACCTGAATCTTCCTTTTAATTTTTTATATTTTATTTTGTTTAAAATAATTCTTTAAATGTTAATATTATAATACTGAATATTTTATTATTGAATATATTATATATTGAAAATATTTTTGTAATTACTATCTTTTATATAAAAATTAAAATTTATATGAAAACTTAATCAAGGATCAACCTTCGATTGCACTTTTATAATATTAACTTTTATAATACTGTCTTAAATATAATAATGACTAGTAGTATTTTATATATTTTTTTTCTTTTAATATATTTTCTAATTCTACTTTTTTCTCTTCTGTTTTCATTTTTTTTATATAGATCTAATTTTTGTTTTTTATATTTCAAGTTTTCATCAATATATTATCTTCTGGCTTTTTTTCTATCATATTTTTAATTTTATCTTCAAAAAATTTCTGTTTTATTTTTACTGGTTCCATTGATGGATTTTTTTTTTTTTTTTTTTTTACAAAATGAAATAGAAAAGAAAGTGTATCTAAGCTGTTGTCAGACTTCGATGTTGATGTTCCACATTCGACTTCAGTACTTTGTGATTGCAATTCATCAATATCTAATGAATGTGGATTTGCACTCAATGGTAAATTATCCAATAACTCATTCAATCTGTCTTAAAAAATGAATTTTACAGGACCTCTTCCTGTTCTAGATTTTATATCTTTTGTATTTTTATATGTACACACTTAAATTAAGCCATTTTTTTTGCATGCAAATTCGGAGAACTAAAAATTAAAGAAAATATTTTTACTAATATGTTTAAAATAATATAAATATATTAAAAGCTTATTAAGCAATCGTTTGAAAGAACAATTAAAGAAAGTAATTTTTTAATTGGGTTCAATAGTATTTTTTTTTATTGTTTTAAATAATAATTTAAATCATATGTGTTCTTAAAAAAATATATAAAAAATTATGTCATGCATATTTATTATTTTAATAAAATAAATAAAAATTGTCGCATTTGAATCGGACTTTTTCGCGCAAAAATGTTGTATGATGTCATTATTAGCCATCGATAGTTAACCAATCCCATCGCCGTATCTGCTATATATTTGCTTATTTACGTCGTATTTAAATTTAAAACAGCTGTATTGTTCGAATTTACAACACAAGATGTCAAATGAAAAAAGAAGATACAGAAAGGAGCATTATAAATCTTGTTTTTTCCGAGTGAAAATACGATGATTAATAATAATGCACCTACAAAGATTTTCATACCGACGCCAAAAGGCAAAGCGAGAAAACAGTGGATAGAAATTATAAGAGGCGATGGGCGAAAATATTCATAACAATCAGCTTTATACTATTATCAAGATCATTTTAATGTAAGTTATTGTTTACTGTATGCATTTTGTATGTATATATATATATATATATATATATATATATATATATATAANACANATATTNTTTTACATATACTAATACTACGTATAAGTTAACTTTAACGTAACTACTACAACTACACTACATACGTACATACCTAATATA
>NW_012130067.1:8775344-8812185 GCF_000143395.1 Atta cephalotes | reverse complement strand
GTAAGAGAGAAGTAAGTAATTATATAATACTATATTATTATTACTTATATATATATATTATTATTATTATTATTNTTNTTNTNTNTTNTTATNTATATATATATATATATATATATATATATATATATATATATACACACAGAAGTATTCGTGATTTCACAATACAATTACTGCATGTAAATTCCGTAAATCTACAACACATACTGCGAATTCACAATATATATTGTGAATTCACAACATTTTTCTAATAGTGTATTTAAATTCGTGTTATTCCAGTTATACATGAACAATTTTATAATATAGTTGAATACAGAAGAATTTGGAAAACTACACTTGGATTTTGCTTGATTTAAGTGTTAATATGAGAAAAGGAGCTCTTCCAAAAATTAGGAAACAATCTACAGATATAAATGTAGAAAAAAACTAAGACTCACAGTCGAAACCACAGTCGAAGTTACAGATAAAGTCACAGACGAAGCCGAAGTCGAGGAAGTTATTACAAAGCCTCATAATTTGGAATTAGAACGTGGACCTTCAGGAGTGGAAGGAATTCAACTTCCAATAACATTTGTATTGAAGAATAAAAAAGTGCAAACAGATAAAATTAATCAACATCATTAATCAACATAATTAATTAACATCACAGATGGATTCAAATCGACAAAGTTGAAGTAAAGGAATTGATTGCAGATCAATCATGACAGATGCACAGTGTTCTACGGTAACAAGGAAAATCAGTGCTAATATTGTTAATATGTCAAATTCGACATAAAAACATTCCTCGATGATACACTCGAGGCGTGCGAGAAATTTTTACCCTCTAAAGAAACAAGTGATGAGGTGAAAAAATATTCTTTGACAGAAGTATTAGAAAGACATTTGCTCTTGATCAAAGAAAAACCAAAAATATACATCGGAATTCCAGCTAATAGATTTTCATTATAGATGTGTTAATTAAAAAAACAAATATTTTCGTTTGCAACATCTATTTAATTTTATCAAGGATAAAATTAGCAACGTTTTCTCGTTTAAGTGACAGTTTGGACTCAGTGCAACTAATGCCAGTGTCATATTTCGCCAGACTTTATCGGTGTTAGCTCTTCGTTTAAAAAAATTAATAATCTGGCCTATTACATCAATTCGAAGGAATTTGCGAAGAGAATTTCGTGGCAAATATTACAATTTGCAATCGATAATAGATTGCCTTTGAAGAAATTGAAATTCAGAAACCAACCAATCCGATGCATCAAAGTTACTTGGTCAGAATATAAAAAATGCAACACCTTACAAAATATTTAATATCTGCAACACCCGATGGCATATAAATTTTATATCGGAAGGTTTTGGTGGAAGAATAACTGATGCTGCAATAGTGGAAAAAAATCAATATTTACAGAAGCTTCCGGATGACTGTGCTGTTATGGCGGATCGAGGATTCAAACACATCGATCATATGTTGCAAAAGAAAAAAATGTATTAATATGTTCACTTAGTGTATTGAACGACAAAAAAACTTTCAAAAGCTGAATATTAGAAACTAAAAGAATCGCAAATCTTCATATAGAAAGAGTCATCAGAAGGATAAGGGAATTTAGTATACTCAAATCTCATTCGGATATTCACCATCGCACATTAGATAATATTGATGATATGATAACAGTGACTACATTGATAAATCTTCAAGAATCTATTATTAAATAGTGATTAAACAGAATAAAATTATAAGCAATAAATAATGAAAAACAATAATTCTATTAACAATGTAATTTATCTAATTATTTATTATCTAATTATTTTCTCTTACAAAATTTATAAATATATATATGCAACACATGTTATTTGTACAATTTTTTTATAACTAACTTTATTTTTAGAAGTAAGTGGAAAGATATTGCGTTTCCAAAAGATCATAGCTTTTTATATTAAATTTTTTAATATAAACCTCATCGTAATCCATATGGATTTATGCGTTGAAAATCGTGTTTTGTCATACAAAATAATCTTTTTTGAACATTTCTTAAAAACATTTGCCATTGAATGCGAAACACTTATTTCCTAATTTCATATCGGAAGTAATATAGGCACGTTCAGTTTTTAATGTCATTGAGTATTTTATCTCTACAAAATGTTCTCTTACGGCATCCGGAGAAGCTACAATAACAGGAAACTTGGATTTAACAATAAGCCGCAAGAACCAAGGCTTAGTTTATTCTAAAACTTCTATTATTTTTTTTTTCTAAATTCTTCCCTCTTCGCATTGACTTTGTATTCATTATTTTTGTACTGCCTACTTGATTAATTACCACTAAATATGCTGCAATGTGCCATTTCGTGGAGTCGAGAAGCGGTGAATCTACCATATCTTAACTCATTCCAAAATTTACATTCACTTTGATTGTTCGTGTGTACAGCAATTTTATCATAGATCTAAAGTCACGACACTAGAAGCAAAAACTATCTGCATCGGATGTAAAATTATTAGAAATAAAATATTAATTAAAAATAAAATGTTATCAATATTTCATGCAGCGATAGTGGATGTCTGACTTTTAGATCGATGCAATGTCTGGACAGTTGGCAATCAAATTGATGTATCTGGAATTCTACTAACAATGAGTTATAAAAATCATCTGGATCTAATTATTTTTTGAATCTGGAGATAATTATTTTTATTACTTGTCGAGTACTTCACTTTTGCTTTTATATTTCTTACATTATCTGAGACTTGAGCCGAGGTTTTTTCCAGTAACATACATATATACATATGAAATTAGGCTCATTTGATACGTTTTTTTTTTGCATGAAAGAATGCAAAGCATTCTCTGCAAGAAAAAACATTTTGGATCGGTCGCGCTTCAAATGGGAATAATTTGATTTGAATCATCGAAATCCAAGATTAGGCTCGTATTCTAAATAATCATCGATTATTACTACTATTACTATCAAAAATCACAATTCTTTTATCATTTTATTCTTACTTGCTTTTTTCAATGAAAAAGTTATCGAATATACGTAGGTTCATAATCTCACTGTTCATGTGAGTCTACAAAACTTAGTAAAGCACACGGTCTCAAGCATATGCAGATTTTAGAGGAAAATTCAATTGAATCTCACTTCTCAGATGTAAAAGGAACATCACTCAACTGAGTTATGACGTCACAAGTGAGAATTATCTGAAATCGAAAGCAAATAGAAAGCAACTAATGACATCATTAATCTGTTAACGAGTTATTCAACATTGAAGCAAAAATGATCCTTTTACTTCAATATTGAATAATTCGTTGAAAAAAAATACAACGTTCAATAAAAAAGCAAATTTGAGATAAGATTCCCTCTTTCGACTGCTGTAAACCGCATTTATGTGCGATTTTTATTTCACGCCATAGACCTTTGTAAAGTTTGTACAAAATTTTCAGATTTGACGGATACCCATTTCTGTTCATATAGCTCTGTAAAAAATCAATCTGATCGAAATATCAATTATCGATCTTAAAAGTAGATATTTCAAATTTTAAAATGCTTTTTTACAAATCTCGTTATGATCATTTTTGACGAAGTTACACTCTTTTGAATATTTTTGAGGACGGATTAAGTGATATTTTAATTTTTTTACGTAATGTATAATGATTTCAACATTATTTATTCACGATTTTATAACTCCGAGAAAATAGTGCGGTCGTTTCACCAAGACGCCTCTCTCGCAAAAATGTTTTTTTTACAATAAATATATGTTTTAATTATAAGAAGAGAGAGAGAGAGAGAGAGAGAAACAATATATATATTTGAATACAGCACTAATAAACGAATACTTATTAAAAACGAATTTTCACTTTCGGCAAAAATCTATCGAATTTACAATTAACGGATCCAAGTCAGCCAAGCCAAACTTTTATTGCATCATCATTAACGTCAAGACAACAACGAAACAATTGCATCATGGCGATCGACAGAAAGGTCATTCCAAGTTTTTTACCCCTCACTTTAACTCTGCAATACTAATCATACAAAAATAATAGCACTAAAATTTTCACCCAGGTTTAAATGACCCACTCATATAGTTGAGAGTTAAATTACTAGTCAATTTAACTTGTGATATTATTGCGGATATTAGTTCAGAGTGCAACTTGCATTTTAAGACCAAAAAATCATTAATAGTTTATATATTATACTATTTAATATTTCACCCATTTCTCTTGAGAAATCGATAAATGGATGGATTTCTATCGTACTAGAGATAATAAATCGAAATACATTAAATCGGAAATACACTGCGTTAGATGTGTAATAAGCATGCTACACTTTGTCGCCAATACGATTTACGTACGAATTACGCGCAGGCAGTCGATATAGCATCCTAGAAACTATTGCGAATGGAATGCTCTGTTATGCAACTTATGTCCGTTTCTATTAATGTGAATTAATCTTGGTTCAATTTACTTTTCACCTTTTTCTTATTCTAAAACTAGAAAAAGATGAAGAGGTAGTTGAACCGAGATTAATGTTAAATTGATAGAAACGAGCATAAAATAGTGAGGAATTATCACTTATTTAGTTACTTGTCTTAAGTACACTTTTGATTTTAACAAAGAAACTGGACGTCGCGGCAAAATAAATATATTTTGCGGCAAAATATAATATATCTTAAATAGTCAACTTTTAATAATAGAGGAGAGTGGGGAGATGCGAACACTCTGGATAATTATGGACACACGTATATCTCTGTTCCTCTGCTCCTCTCAAATTCCGCTATCATATCACGTTAATTAACGCGACGCGAATAGTCACCAGCAAGCCCTCACAGCAGGACATCGAGAACGCTATTTCCAAGATAAATCACGAAATATTTTGGCCACTTTCTTCTAACATTTCACTGTTTTATTTTCTATGTTTTTGTTGTTTAAACGGCGATATTGTTATTTATTTTGAGAGATTTTGTCTTGAAAAATTATCTATTTAAGAATAATTGTGTGTATAAATTCTGATTATTTTAAGCTTATGTTTACTTTAGTTATTTCGGTTTAGATTAAGTTATGTTGAGATAATTCCAGACGGGTCATTGAGGGTATTAACAGATATCCTATTTTATCTCTTTTTTATATATAAATTTTATATATTGTATAATGAAAGATAAATATAAATTTATATAAATTAATAAATATATATAAATATTAATTTTATATATAATTTACATACTAAAATATTTTATTATTGACAATAGCGACAAGGAAGATGAATACTTCCGCATATTTTACAATGAAAAATACGTGTCTTCATCTATGGAGGACTGAATAATGTGTATTACGTCTGAAATGGGCACATGAAGGCTATATTGGTGGCAGTTCTTCAAATAGCTACCTATGTGATATTGGTAGCAATAAGTAAACATGTTTCGTTATCCCTATCCATATTTGCTTGAGCATCTATCCTTTAACTCCATAAGCTTTGGGTAAATACGGACTGCAAGTGTTTTGTTTCTGTTAAAAAATTCAGCTTGTTTATGATAATTTTTATAATATATTATCTTATAATATATTATCTCCTAAAGACTAATAAGTAAAGGTTGACTTCCAATGAAACACTGATTATATTCTTAATTCTTATTTCTATTTCAGTTTAATTTTATGTGTCTGTATATCCCCCACTTTCTTCTAATAGCAAAGTTTGTACTATAACAACTGACATTTACCTGATATTACTAACAATAAATTCTTTTTTGGCATACACGGAAAATAAAATTCTGAGCGCTGCAGCTAATTATGCTAATTATCGCTGAAAGTATATTTGCTGCAAAAGAATTTGCCACTGTTGCTATCGATTTCTTAGCGAAGTATACTTATCTGCAATGATCATATTGATTATAAATCAAAAATTTGCTGTCTTAGTTAACATATGTAACTAACGCAACCAAGTATTTTCTTCACCAAAGTTGCTTATCTGCGAGATGCATGGAAAAAAAGGATTAGCAATAAGAACTAAATATATAGCTGTGGTAGCTAAAATGTGTCTTTAATAGGAACAACTAATACTGTTGCTGCCCAAACTAAATTGATTAGTTTTGCACTTATGTACTGTAACAACAAATCTTTTGCTGCAGAATTAAATAATTTTTATTGAGTACTCTTACTGATTATTTTCGCCATTAATGTTAAATAATCTTTGCTGCTTTAACTATTAATTTTACTTAAAAAAGCATACTAGCTCCAAGATAGCCAAAATTATAGAGTAAAGCGAGGTTTAAGTTAGACAAGTTAAAGAAACTTTCAAATTATATAAAAGATTGAGGTCGCATGATTCAATCGAACATACAAAACATACATCATTATTGCATCAGTAATGTATATTTTGTACGTTTGATTGAAAACCCTATGCTAAGAGGTAAAGAAAATTAGGAATAATAAATAAAAGACCTAGGTATTTTTAAAGAGAGATGTTTGGAAAAAAATAGGAATTGGAAAAGATGCGTTAGTAAATCTAAGATGTGGAAATATAAAGAAAGCAAATAAATACTGGCTGAAGGAGGAGCATAGAAGATGATTGTAATAAAATAGATTGCATGGAATATATAGAGGAATGTCAGAGGACAAGTGAATTATTCACAAAATTGGACAAAAATAAAAAGACAATAAAGATAGGCTGTGAAATAAAATATTAGATCAAAGTCATAAAGAAACTGAAAAAGGAGAAAAAAAAGGAAAAGAGAGAAAAAAAGCTTAGATATAATTTGTAATAATATGATAAGTACTGTGTGTGAATAAGTAAAAATAGATGACTAAAGACCTCTTTCACTAATCTCGGTTAAGCTAACTGACGGTTACATGGGGCTTATTCAGCGGACTCATGTAACCATCGATTAGCTTAACCAACGTTAGTGAAAAAAAAAGGTGAGCAAGTGTTAACAAGTGACTAAAAGAACAAACATTGAGAATTAAAAGATTTAAAAAAAGCAAAACTGTGATATTTAGTGTAAGGAAGCTAGGAGAGATATTTTGTATGATTCTAGTCTGTTTTATGATAACAGTAGATTTGAGATAATTAGTATAAGTAGCATATAGATGAAATAAGTTTAAAAGTGTAAATGTAGTTTGGATGTGTATGGATTGTTTATTTTTGTAAACAAGCCTTCTTGGCAATGTAATTTGAAGTAAATAAATAATCATTCAGTACTAAATTAAATACGTCATCATAATTATATATTGTTTATTTAAGAAAATTTAATTTTTTTTTAATTTATTACTTAAATTGCGATTATGCTTGTATAAAATTTTTGTTTGCAATTACAATTTTAATTGTATTACATATGGTTAAGAAATGGAAGCAGAGTCTGTAAAATAGTACTAGCATTTCGCGTTAAAACTTTTTTACATGGCGTACAATTGACTTTATAAATTAAATTATGAAGAATTTTAAGGATTTAAATTCTCGTAAAGTTTGAACATCGCGCTCTTTAAACTTCAGCTATTATTCTACTAATTGTTCTTATTTCATAAACCCATTCCCGCTATTTTGCGAAATTACAATAAGCTCTTAATTAAAAATTACGAAAATGTATGATAAATTATACATGTTATTATGATAGATTTACAATAGCAAGTGTTAACGCTGATTTTTAATCCTTTTATGTATTATTTTACCTAATTTTAATTTACCTAATTAATTTACCTAATATCTACACTTTTTAATTATTTTCTTAATTGCGTACGCGCGTGCGCGCGCACACACACACACACAAATGATGATTAAATACACACACACACAACAAACAAATGATGATTAAACATTAATAAGAATAATCGAACGATCTGCCAATGTCTAAATGTATCCAGTGTGTTTGTACACACAATTCGATTCTCAAGATTTATTAAAACTTGTGATTCATTCATTTGCATTTACAAATAATGCTAATTAATGTTTACCCGTCTGATTTTATTCGTCTCGATGACAGTGGCTTGCCTCACCTTTATTTAACTCCTGTATCCGTACCCGCGAATCATCATGAATAATTGAAATTAATTGCGCTTCGTCCTGTCTATTCTTTCATTTGCGAGCGTACCGGAGATAGCCATTGTTCGGCGCGAAAGGGTTGATTAATGTTTCTATTGTTGAAATAATATTCAACAAAAACATAAATACTCTTTGTCTTCTCCAACATAGATTAAGCCCGTTCTCTCTTTTTTTTTATTTCGTAAAAGTGCACTCTGGCACCTTTGCTTACTTCTCTAATTGCGTAATTTCAATGCTTTGTATCGCATAAAGCATACATGCGATTGAGAAAGTTAATAATATTCATCATTTAATCTTCCAATGCACATTGAACTTATATCAGCTTTTTCTCATTTCAATGCGAGACCGAATTCGCATGAGCCATGCAGTAATCCGATTGTTTTTTCAATAATAAAATAAATACTAATTTATCACGCATTCACATACGATTCTTGCGTAATCATATATAATTATATGATTGATGATAGCATCAGCCTTTCACTTTTTGAATTAACTTATTTTAAGAATAGTACTAGATTTGTGCCAAACATTAAAATCGTACTATGCAAAATATAAAAAATGAAAAAAATGATTTTTTAAGTCAGTCCTCTATTTTGCATTTTTGCCAATTGTGCTGGGTTGTACTAGGTTATGCTAACATGTGCTAAAATGATAACTTTAAATAATGATAACAACAGAAGTTATATTACAAGAAATAATTTTGACAATTTTTTAATATAACAGTTATATTCAGAATTGTCAAAAATTATTTCTTGTCATAACTTGTTATCATTATTTAAAGTTATCATTTTAACACAATGTTAGCACAACCCAGTACAATCTAGCACAATTTAAAAAGTTGAAAAAAATGCATAGTGGCGGTTGACCTAAAAAATAGTTTTTTCCATCTTTTGTATGTTTTGTAATACAAATTTAATGTTGAGCACAATGAAGCACAAACCTAATACAATTCAGCACAGTTTTTAAAATAAGTTAATTCAAAAAGTGAGGGACTAACTTCATACAGGCTTATCACTATTAATTTTATCTATTATTAAACATAAAATATTTACTATTAAACATAAAATTCTATACGTATAAAAAAATATATACATAATGCATTAAATCAAAATAATTTTATTGCAATTTCAATCGGATTAAAATCCATGCTAATCTCCATAAATTTAACAATTTGAAGAAAATGATCAAATTAGTAACCATATTTTCGCTTTCTAATGCCACATTAGTACTCGCCGTAATTATACGCTCGTTTTTCAGTACTTCTGAATGTCAGTCCAACTCGGCCGTAATTTCATGAAGTAACGAGTAGTCGCATTTCCGCAACGAAATTTAATACGCATCTAGAAATAGTATATCGCGTAACGCGATCTTTTATCATTCACCGCACACTCGCATTTGCTGTCGTCGCTGCACCCCAAGTACACGTAATATGTTTCGACTGAATCAATAATGAAATCTTCCAAAGAGATGCGGGAATCGACACCGATGCGACAGCAGTGAACAGGGCAATGCGCTGTTAAGAACGACCGTAAAGCTACGAAAGGTCATCGAGAAAAAGAAAAAGAGAGAGAAATTATGCCGGACAAAAATCTCGTCTGCCGGAATGGACAACGCGAAAACAAAGATTTTCTTGCCGGCGAAATATCATCCATCGGCATGTCATTACGGCCCAGCGGGAGCGCATCCTCCGGTGAGTAACTACTCTACTTACTGAGGACGAATGTTTGATGCGAATCTCGAAAGCCAGCATTTGATAGCGTGTTGCATAATTTGTGTCGACATATGTGCTATAATAAATATGTCAGATCTGCGCATATACATAGCGAATTAATCCTTTAATTTTGAAATTATCGTATATTTCAATATATTAGATTAAACATTTTTTTTATTGATTCTTCACCCTTACTCGCGATTAACTAACAATTCTGAAATAATTGTAATTTGTGAAAAAAAAAGTTCATAAAAGAGAGTGCTTAGTTGGCATTTTTTTTCTTTTTAAAAAATATTTTTGCAGATTAATTATTGAAGAACAAGTTGACAAATAAAACATTTATTTGTTATAAAACAGGATTTATTTATAACGTGGAAAATAAAATTTAGTATGAGAAAAATATTCATTTTAAGCATAGACATTTTTGTGAAGTTTTATTCTGCAAATACAAATTTTTTCAAGCTAATAATATAATAAATAATTCAAATATAATATTTTTAGATTAAAATTGATATAGAAAACTGATATATTAGGTGTAGTAAAAAGAAATCCATTATTTTTCCATTCAATTTCATGCAAAAATAATGGATTTCTTTTTACTATATCTAATATCTATTGCGTTATACAATCGATTTCAATTCTTGCAGCTGCCCTAATAGCTTTCTTACGACGTATCCATTAGTAATAACTTCTCTGCCATGTTTGCGATCCGCAGCGACACATTTTGTTAGTTCGTGTCTCGCATCTATACAGTTCTGAGGGATAAACAGGGGAAAAGATTCAGCCGTAGTCAAACCTGTACGAAGTTGATTGAACAGATTCAGGATGACACATTCTTTCATGAAAATTTCAGAATCGGCTATCTTAACGTTGTCTGAGGCGCAGAGCCACAATATATTATCCAGCCAGTTTTCCTCCTCACGTTGATCGGTTTTATAATTTATGCCCAGATCTTGCAGCCACAACGTCAACTGTGAAATTTAGATTTGAAGCTATTTGATTTGAAATTTAGATTTGAAAGACTAAGATCGCATTTCTTTCATGTTATAGTGAATTTATTATCAATAACACAAGCGTCAGAACGGAATGCCAACATCCGGTTATAAATATCGAGAATAGCGCGAAAGAGGATGAAACATTAAAATCTCCACGCATTTTGCGTCCAATGTCATGTTACACAGATAGTCTTGATTCCAAATTAAATTATTAGTTTTGTAATTTATATGCCCAGATCTCGCAGCCACAACTACAATGTGGAAAAATTAGATTTGAAATTATTTGAACTATTTCATTTAAATTTGAGATTTGAAATTACAATATTTCGAAATACCATTTCTTTTATATTAAGCTTGAAGCTTGATCCTTGCCGCGATCGCTTTTTTCGTTATAAAGCTTGTTTATACGACAGTGTTCTCTCAATTAATCAGATGAAATATGAAATGTGCGCTCACCGTGCTACGACACTGGAAAGTAAGGGGATTTCCAGAGAAGCGGAATTGCTCGAGGCTGGCCATTGGTACAAGCTGTGTCGGTTCCAGACACGTCAAATGGTTCTCCTTGACGTCGAGCCATTTAAGATCTCGCAATTTCTCGAAGACTGTAGGCTCGATCAATGTGATAAGATTGTATGATAAGTCTAATCGCTGCAGAGATATCAGATCGACGAACCACTGATCTTTTATCGATGTGATATAATTATACGGCAGGCTAAGCTTTTTCAATTTCCTCAGGCTGTCGAATGCGTAACTGGAAATTTCTCTAATGCCACAGTCGTGCATATTCAAAGAAACTAGGATCTTATTGTATCTTAAGAACGATCGATCGGGAATATTTTCTATCCGCGATTGGAAAATCATAATGTCGTCCACAATCGACCCGCCAAAAAGTAGAGCAGTGCTTAACGTCACGTTGGAGCATTTTAAACGCTCGCCAAATCCTAGGCATAATTAATTCTTCATTACTCGCGTGAGATATATTAAATACACGATTGCTATTTATACACACATTAATATATTTAGCTCAAATCGTTTCACAATTAAAAAATTTTTTCCATTTATCTTTATTTAAAAAATATATAAAATATTATCAATTTTTATTTAATTTTAAATTTAAAGAGAACATGAAAATTAAAATATGTTAGAGTATCAGAAACATTCTACACGTGTAATTATGTTTCAAAAACTACGCGAATAATGTAGAGTTAAATGAAACTGACAATATTTATGAAAAATTTACTGTAACGATACAAAGATGATGAGATCGGATAACCGATGACAATTATTTTATTTTTTCTTGCATCTGAAGACACGGTAGTGTCTCGGGTTTTTTTTTTTTTNTTTTTTTTACACTACTGCTGTTTGTGCAGCTTACAATTTATCTAAGAATAAAATTATCTTTCACTGTAGGTAATTGAAGCACGCGCGAGTAGCTAAACTAAACACTAAGAAAAAGAGATTCTTTGAAGAATGGGTGAGAGAAAATATTATAGAATGTTTTACCATCCTCGTGTTTACTGGTGATGCACGCCGTGATTGCGGCATCTATGAAGATAAAAACGCAGACAAGTTTGAGAAGCAAGACGCGGCACATCTTGAAACGCATTTTGCCCATAAGCGATTGTACAACTGACTGTTTTATTGAGAATAGATACAGAATAAGTGAGCAATTCCTCCATACCGAATTATCACAGCTGAATTATCACAGCTGAATTATCACGCTTCCGTTCTCTATAAGTGATACTACGCTATCGGTGAAACAATTATTATGCAAATACTTCGGATGCAGTTCATGTTCCGCTGATTGTAAAAATATATCATTAATTGACAATGGTTGTTGTTTACGTTTCAGTCGGACAACATAAAAAATCAATTTTATTTCAGAAAATGTAATCATAATTTACGCATTAAATCCTATTTATTTATATTCCATAATGCTGAAAAGTGATGATAAAAATATATACATATTACACATGCATATTATACATATCTTATGATAAAAAAATATATCCTTTTAACTTTTCTTTTTCTGAAGGAAAGAATGCGAATTCAAGAAAGTGCTCTTAAATCTTAATTTCTCGTTATTGTTATGTTTATTTGATCTTTCATCTGAGGTTAATCAATCCGTTTATTGTGCATTGCTAAACATACATTGTTTTCCTTTTGTGATAGGCATCTCGACTCTCGCGAGCTGCGGCGAGGTGGATGCATTACCCGAGCTACCGGCCCAAGATGAAGAACGTTTGCAACGCGCTGCGCGTCTGCTGCAGCAGAGATTGGTGCTACGTCAATGGTTGATGGATTATGGCCTACATAATTATTATCAAAAGTAAAAAAAAAGAATAAACGTAAATATGAAAAGTCCAATAAATGTGAATGCTACTCTTTGCATACTTCATTACATTATATTACAATTACGTAGGTAATTCAAATACAAACGAGATTTTTTTGTGTGAATACAAATCAATGTTGATAGACGTATTTTTTATTACATTGAATGAGGTGAAGTTGCTGCTTTACATAGGCAGTGTTCTGACTCACACAACATATGAGAGAGAGGGCGGGGGGGACGTCCGATTTATATCCTTAAATGTCTCATTGTCCTCGTATTTTGGACGTCCTCGGAATTTCCAATTTAGACATTATATAACGAGACATCCAGAACATGACCTTCGGATATCTCAAGGATGAAATACGGGGACATAAATAGGACATTTAAGGACATAAATCGGACGTTCGAATTTCACGTGTTGCATAGGGATGTACATAGTCCAATAATATGTTAGGTCAAAAAAGGAGATCATGGAGGTTATGGATACTTAGTTAAATTTTTATACATATCTTTATTTAGAATTATATAGGATTATAAATAACATGCAAAAAGTCCCCATCGACATCGTGTTCAAAAGTTATTCACGATCAAAGGTCACGAAAATCAGTTTTTCGCGAATATCGCGAATATTCCTATTGATCGGACTGTCCATTACGGTTATTATGAAAATTGTTGAACAATTTTCTATAAAAAAATCCTATATATTTTTCACGTATGAACAATTGTTTTATTGTAACGTATATTACAGTACTGGCTGGTGAATATCAGAATGTAACCTCTATGGTCGTTGCGATATCCAAACAAACAGTACCGACAATGGCTGTGTTCCAAAATTTACTGCCATTTACTGAAAATCTATAGTTTACGTCATATTCACTATAGATTTTTAGTACTGACAGTAATATTTGACAGTAATATACAGGCAGTAAATTTTAGAACACACTCAATGAATGCCGTTGCGCATTTGCACTTTCGATAGCATCTCTTCTCTGAACTGTGCACGCAGTTTATGCAAAATTTCGATTTTAACATTTTCATTCACAAGAGACTTATGTCTGTTTCCAATGTAAATTTTAATTTTGGTTCAACTTACTCTTCGTCTTTTTCTAATTTTAAAGATTAGAAAATACCTAACTATTTAGGACGTGAAAAAACGCCCCCATCTATCACTCGGTGTAATAAACACATCTACCAATATTGATTTGTATTTACACAAAAAAATCTTTATATTTAAATCATCTTCGTACGTAATTAGAAATAATTAAATCAATCGATTCCTGATATCGCATTTAGGTATCTATTAGTAGATAATTATCTTTTCTTTTCCACTTAATTTCTTTCTTCAGAAAAACTATTTATGAGCACTTACTATTCACAATATTGTTCAAAATAAAAAAATGTTAAAAAGAAGATATGCTTTGTCAGGTTGATGCAAATGGAAGTTATGTCCCTGGAGGATGTATACTGGGTAGAGGACAATGCAGCACGGACAGCTCTTGGCAAGGATTTACCACGGTGGACTCAAGCTAGGCAGACGTTACCTACTTCAAAAGAAGATTTGGAAACTCTCAAAGCGGATCTCTGGAGTGCTGTTGTAAAGAATAGCCAACACCAGGATGCTTGGACATGGGGTACGAGTTCTTTCACATTCTCCTTATTTCCATGAAATAAAATTTTTTCTCCGGAATTAGAATTTATTTTCAGCGAAAATTGAATAATTATTTACGATTAAAATAGTACACGCAAGATAACAGCATTAAAAGTCGATTCTCTATATTTTTTACACGATCTTTCATACATACATTTATTAAACGTTCTCTCTTACGAGTGATTATCAGAAGACTATTAATTTTAGAACTAATAAATAATTACTTATCAGGCGGTATGCTGATAGTTTCCGTATCGGTGGCAGGGCTGGTTACTCTGGCTGCTATGACGCAGCCCGCTTTGGCACCTGAAGCGAAACACTCTCTTTTGCAATACGTCACAGGGAAATATTTATTGCCAAGTAACTGTCGCGTTCATTTCGAGTGGGAAGAACCTCAGTTGGTCGGCGAAACGATGACTTTTACGGTCAAAGTGAGTAAAGCAATTGCGCCATCAGAATCTTCTCTCGCGAATTTATTAAGATGTATCTTATGAGATTTGTTTTTTGTTCCTGCACGAAGATTGCACTAGAATTGAACTGAATTGAACTAATGTCTAGTCTGACACTAATCTAGAACTGACAGCGTAGAGATAAGGAATAGAAAACGTTCTAGTGCAAAAATTGCATACATTATTTACATGGAAGTATTAGATTCGTGTGATGAAGATGAAAGTATTAATACAATTCCATTATTAAGAAAATTCTTAATTAAAGATAATGATAATAAATTAAAGATAATGAATTAAAGAAAATGTTTTTGTATGTAGGCTTACTATCATTTATATATTTTTATTACTCATAAACTTTTGCACTATTTGTACAAAGTCTATTTTCTGTGGCTTAACTAGTATTTGCACTGACTGCAAACCTAGTGCAGCTAATTCACTGAACTCGTGCACTGAGTTCTGTTGTATTGGAATAAAAAACAGCGTCACTGACGTCATTTTGGGAATAGAAAACATTTTAATATACACTTTTTGAACTAGTGCAGTAACAGAAAAGAAATCTATGGTAGGCACCACTCCAGTATAGTGCAGCGCTTATACGCAACTGGTATAAGGTTATAGATCTGTTCTTTTTAGCTAAAGTTCTTGCACGGTTTATTTTTCTTTTTTCTTTTCACGTTGAAAAGGAAAAGCGAAAAGATGAACAGAAAGTTCAGCTAAAAAGAATAAGCCTTATGCTGAGCTATACTCAGTGCATCCAAAGGGAAAACGCTATAGGTTGCCTTTCTGTAATCAAAAATTGATAGTGTATTCTGCTCTAAATCTAAATCCGCAAAACTTTACTATCTATGTATATGGTATTTATATATATATGTATAATATAGTACATTTCTATTTGAAAGATTTCATTATCAATAAAGCTAAACATATGTATTTATTGTCTTTGAACATTGAAGAGAAATGATTTTATTTTCACTCTCGCATTGTCTATGAATAGACGACTTTTAATATATTTTAAAATATATTGTGATACAGATTTATAAGAAACAATAATTATGTATCTATACTTTATATACTAGAAGAATACATTATTATCGATATCAACATTCTAATTACAATATTTACTACGTACTGAGCGAAATTGACAATGTTATTACTGCGATTGAGAGCAAAGTATAATTTTTATATATTTTCTTTTTGTAATAATTTCACCGTTATTTTTGTTAACATTGATAATGATCCAATAGGGATCAAACATTTGTTTTTATTTGTTTATTGCTGGCAAATTAAAGTTTATATTTTAACTAAATGATATATTTATTTACTAACGTTTTCAATTTTTAATTTGTAATGATTAACTTCGTAGCTCTTTTCTTTTTTGTTTTTTAATTTTATTGAACCTTATTACTATTATAGTCTAAATATATGTGATAAAAGTCATAATAATTCATTTTTACCTCATCAGTTAGATATAAGAATATTTGTTCGTAGTTTTATCAGCGCAATGGTCAGCCGTACCCAATATGTGACAAGGATAATTTGATTGTGGAGGTAACAGAGGATACACACAGAGTAGCTACATTAATAGAACTGGGAGGCACCGACCCCTTAGCTGCAAATACTGCAGTAGTAAAATTTACTGTCCGCCATGCGGGACAATATCGAATAGCTGTACTTATTGGTTCATGTCATGTTCACGGCAGCCCATTTCTTAAGAATTTTCTTCCTGGTACGTATTCGATACTGATATGTCGTAAAATAATATTCAAAATCAACAAGAATATCATATGAATCACCTGTCTCTAATGATAAAGATATGTACTGTTAAACTTTAAAGTTAAATTTTAAAATGCAAACAACAGTAAAATTTTTCAAATAGCTTTTTCACTAATTTATAATTTATTTGAATGACTGATATATCATTATACATCAGAATGTTTACATATTTCAGGATTTTTTTTCTTATTGTTAGTTTATCGATCTCCTACATGCTTCCGAAATTTTTAATTTAAATTTCAAACACTCTGTATACAAAGATATTCATCATTCAAAAGGTGATATTCTAACAAATAATTATCTCTTTCAACATTTTGATTAAAAATTGATTCATAATTAATGGAAAAATAAACGTTAATTAGTTAAATCTGAAATGCACTGTATAAGTTATTCTTGTTAGTTACGATCGTGTCTTAAAGTATATCGTCTATACTAGGTCCACCAGATCCAAATAAGACAGTCTTTGTACGACAAAGTTCTACGGTCGTTTGTACAGCTGGGATAGCTCATTCGATGACAATAGAGCCACGTGACGAATATGATAATCTGTGCATATTTGGGCCTGGAGATCAGCCTACAGAAGGTTATAGTGTCAATATTATTCAGGTAAATCAGAAATTTTCGCAAAAATAAAAATTTTGATATTTATGCTTAAATCGATTGTCCAAATTTATCTTCTTTAGATTGGTAGTACAGTAGATAAAGGATCGATGATAGATTATAGTATTCAACTCGACTATGATTCTTCAAATCAAAGAATTCGTTTAAAAGTGAGCTTTCCAAAAGGCGGATGTTATCATGCAACGGTTAGCTTGGCAGGATTACAGCTGCATAATGGAGATTTTGATATCATCGTTCTCGAAAGTACGTAAAATATTTTATTTTCAAACTTAGATATTTTTCTATTTCTCTTTTTCATAATGAAGTATATTACCCTTTTCTTCTCATTAGATTCCGTCGCGAGAATGGTGCATAATAATGTAGCTTCTAAGGATCCAGATATCTGTTATGTTGCTAAGTTACTAGGCATGCAAGGAGAAAGATTTTCTAAACCAAAGAAAGTCTTCTGCTTTATCTCGCCTAAGCAACTTACAATTAAGGAATATTTATTAAAATTTATTCCCAAAAGACTCGTAACATTTAGATTATGTCCTTCGACAAAGGTATGATATAATCATCAAAAATAATTTTACATGCGCATCAATTTGCTGATTTTAATCTATTAGATCTGTGATTTCTTAGTTTTTTTATTGTAAATTGTAGTTCCATTTTGAAAATTCGACCAATCAGCACGAGGGATATTATCCTTTCTCGATAGACGACGGATGTCAACCTCCCGTTGAACTAATATCTCTGTATCGTGATATAATAGCCGCCACTTTTACTTTATTTCTCTTGAAAAACATCGGCGGTAGTGAAACATTCGCTGACAAGCAAGACTTTTTCTATCATGAAGTCCGCAAGCATCATCAGAAGCATTATCACGAAAAACTCTCCATGAAAGTGCAGCGTGATAAGCTTTTAGAATCGGTAAATGTATAAATAAATTTATGATACATATTCATGAAAACACCGCGTAAAGATGTATATTAATAATGTGTTTCTTTTTTGTTAAAAGTCTATGAAAGCTACTAAAGGATTTTCTGTGAGTGATTGGTGCCGAAATTTTGAAATAATATTTCAAGGCGAACAAGGTACGTTTACGTTTAAGGAACTTTTATGAAAATTAATTTTAAGATAATTAACAAGAGTCATTGTCTCATGTTAGGCGTTGATTGGGGTGGCGTGCGACGTGAATGGTTCGAATTGATATGTGCCGCGCTATTTGATCCAGGGAATGGTTTGTTCGCGTCATTTGGGGAGTCGCAACAGGCATTAGTGCATCCAAATCCCAAACGACCATCGCAGCTTAAATTAAAGCACTATGAGTTTGCCGGACGTATCGTAGGAAAGTGTCTTTACGAGTCGGCGCTCGGCGGCTCCTATCGTCAGTTAGTACGCGCACGATTCACTAGATCATTCCTTGCACAGATTATAGGACTTAGAGTGCATTACAAGGTAACTCATTAAATTTCTTTTTTATTCTTACACAAAAAAATTAATAACAGATAAAGTATAACAGATAGCTTTATTTTTTATGGATTAGTATTTTGAACAAGATGATCCTGATTTATACTTGAGTAAAGTAAAGTATATTCTTGAGAATGACGTTGAAGAAATGGAATTGTACTTCGTTGAAGAAGAATATGATAAGGATGGACAATTGTTGAAGGTACATGTTATTACTTCTTGATATTAATCTTTGAATATTTTTGTTTCGAAATAAAATCATTAAGACGAAGTTCTTTTCATGCATTAAGTTTAAGAATAGAATTTTATTTTATCTTTAAACTTAATACATAGCCGAAATTTAATACACAGCTATGATTAACATTTTATATAGGTGGCAGAATTAATTCCTGGTGGTAGTAAAGTCCGAGTGACTAACGATACGAAACTTCGTTATCTGGATGCACTCGCTCAGCACCGACTTGCTAGTTCCATCCGCAACGAAGTTGATCATTTTCTGCGCGGTCTTAATGAACTGATTCCCGATAATCTCTTAGGTATATTTGATGAAAATGAATTAGAGGTGAGTAAAATTAAAATATATAAAAATTAATTTATTAGAAGATAGTACTCTGCGACTTTATCTCTTTCGTAGTTGCTGTTATGCGGGACTGGCGAGTATAGCGTGGCAGATTTACGCGCGCATCACATAGCTAACGGAAGTTCTCCAGAATTTCTTCGAGTACTCGATTGGTTCTGGACGGCGGTGAGCAATTTTACGCAGGAGGAGATGGCACGATTGCTCCAATTCACAACGGGTTGCTCGCAATTACCGCCTGGTGGATTTCAACAATTGAGCCCTCGTTTTCAGATTACAGCTGCACCAACGTTCGCTAATTTGCCTACAGCACATACTTGGTACGTTTTCACTTAGAAATATCATTAGAATATTCATGTTTTTTTCTTTGATCATTGGTTTGTTATTAATATTGCTTTCAGCTTTAATCAACTCTGCTTACCTGATTATGAGTGCTACGATCACTTCGAACGAGCGTTGCTGTTGGCAATCAGCGAAGGTACCGAAGGTTTCGGCATGATCTAACCGGGAAAGCCCGGAATAAGATTCAGAAGAAACTTCTAGTCTGACTAGAATTGTTGATTAAATTAATTTACGTATCCATTTTTTCCTCAATAGTTGAACCCGTTCTTGATGGGTAAAAAAAAAAAGTTTTCGATAATAGATACTATTATGAGTCCTGTAGTTGTCTCATAGGAACTTCTTACTCAACAAGATCAGAAATGAGAGTAACTATCGCACGTTTTTATATGTAGATATTTAGAATTTTTGGAATTACCTTTTTTCTGTTTACGCCGAAGACTATCAGGAATAATCTAATCTTCCGATACAATTTCTACTGAGACGCGGCAATGTTTTTATAAAACGGAAAATATTCAGCAAGAGCAATGTTACCTCAACATCAGAATATTATTGTATTGCTCAATATTATTGTATCGAAATTTAGCATAGTCGAATTTACGATAGATTTTGTGAACATAAAGAGAATTAAGTTAACGCGTTTTTCAAACACTGTGACAATGTAAC
This sequence comes from Atta cephalotes, assembly GCF_000143395.1. Taxonomy (NCBI): domain Eukaryota; kingdom Metazoa; phylum Arthropoda; class Insecta; order Hymenoptera; family Formicidae; genus Atta; species Atta cephalotes. The sequence goes on along the minus strand of NW_012130067.1, from coordinate 8,791,624 downwards.
TGAACGTCGATGTATAAAAATATACGATGCAACAAATCAAAATACATATAAATAATGTTCCTTTTGTAGTACTACTATACGTACAGAGATTGATTACATTTGATGAAGGGAATCACTGTAACAATACTGAACGTTCCGTTATTCAGTATTAATTGAAATACATTCTATCGCATAATGCAGGAAATGTATGATTTTAAAAGAACTTATAAAGAATGATGAATAATGAAGCTAATGTATTAAAGCTTTGCGCTAATCTAGTTTCTTCATTTTCTCTCTATAATAATAACAACACGGCAAATACGGTATTTTTAACATCGATGATGGCGCATGTAATATAAGCTAATTAGTATATACAAAATATGATATTCTGAGACACTACGTATTACGTTATCTTATTGACGCAAAATGCTCGCAATATAATAAGCATGATAACCTAGTCATAACGAAGTAACTATGATCGTATCGCATTGGTATACGTATTTATTTAAGATGCAGTGACACGTACTTATATTAAGTAGAGAAGGAATAGTATAAAACGTAGTAATCGCCATAACAGATTATTCGTTGCAAAATAATGAACGAATGGCCAACGATTGTAAATCGTATTACGCGCCTCGCAATAGCAAGAAACTTAACAGCCTCGCCAGATTATATACCATCAAATAATACTGACGGTAATTTATTTTTATCAGTTTATCATTACATGAAAGGAAATAAAAAGTATAGATTAAAAAAGCATATGATATCTACATTTATTCAATAAATTCCGTTAGTCTCCGCTTACTACGTATAGCTCCTTGCTTTCGTAATTTATGAAAAATAAAAATTTATTCTATAAATCGAAATACCACATGACATAATAAAATCGCTTATTCTGCTTACAGTATATATGTAGTGTTAACATAGGATATATAAAACTCTATTCCTCAAAAATTAAATATTGACTTAAAAAAATTGTATTATATTCTAAATGTAGTACGAAGTGCTGATGTTTATCTCTCTACTGTCTTGCGAGCGTTTATCCTTGCCAGTGGATCATAAAATACTCTCCTCTTTCGACCTAAGTCATTTGCACCAAACGGACAGTATTTCAATTCGGTTTCACCCGATTAAAATCAGCTTATGTCCCAGAAAATTGTGATCACGCTTAAGTTCCTTAATCTGCGAGAGATACTGATATAATAATGTTATTCTTATTTCAATTCTATTTTCATTTCTATTTTCCTAATCGAATCTTTATACCGAGGATAAATGAAATTATTAAACCTCAGCGAAATTCTGTGTTAATCTCTGCTTTAGTCAATGAAATGTTACAACTAATTTAATCTAAGGCCAATATCACATTTGATATTTCATGTGTCGATAAATTTTCTAAGACAGCTGTTTTTTCTCAGACAAGCTATAAGACAAAATTATCCTTCTCCTGCAGCCAATTAATCAACAAACTTGAAAAGCTCGTACAACATGAAATATCGGCCTAAAATACTCAGTACGTATGTTCAAAATTAGAATATAAAGAGCCTGGTACATAAAAATAAGACGTAAGACTTAAATAATAAAGAAAACAACACGTTAGATTCGCTATTACTTACGTTACAATGTTACGTCTTACAGTCTGTATTGTGATTGATCGATTATTGCTTAAGTCTTATATTTTAAATTTTTCTATGTCCTATAGCTTTAAGACAGCTTATCATCGATATAATAACGCGGAACAAGGACAAAGTCTTGCGTTCTCTCAATTGTTGCAAATTGGAAATTATAAGCTGTGATAAACTACCTACCTACGGCAGCAATGGCAGAGTAGCACTGGATAAAAACGCGAAAGTTCGTAGAATAGATACACGCATGATACTCCCCGCGATCTGCAATATGCGACTCCAGCCACCCTCTTGAGATTGTCGCAGCAATCGCTCTCTCAGTTCATTTAATTCCATCCTAATGGATTTCAATGATACAAAAGTATCTCGTGGTGCCTATTTAATTTCAGAAATAGGGCAATTTCTTTTTTTTTTTCTTTTCAGTAACTTACATTTGTGAATGATATTCCATTTCAACGCGATGGAGCTCAACTTCTCGATCAGCTAACTGACTCTCCAGAGAAATCGTGCGTAAACTCAAAGTCTTCACATTATCCTCGCTAGCTTTCAAATATTTTTCTAATTTCTGTGTCTCGGCCATCGCGATTTGCAGTTCCCTAATTATACAAACATTATTTCTAAGATAAACGATACTCCTGCATTTAAGGTATTTCAAATTAGAGATGCATCGGATATCCGAAAAATATCCAATATCTGGCTTTTTTACTATCCTATTGGATAGTCAGATATCATTAGTATCCGGGAATATATCCGCTTGAAATTTTATATTTAAAGAAATTTTATATTTACATCATGATGCAGACTTCTGTTCTTTTCGGCTGAATTTTGTACATAATTCTTTCTTCTTTTTCTTTTCACATTGAAGATATAAAAAAAGATAAATTATGCAAAAAGCTAAGGCTGCATTCGAGAAGCAATATCAACAGTATCATGTCATTCTATTTTTATCATTCATTAGATGTAAAATAAGAATAGGATATAGAACGTGTTCCGAATTACATGAAGCACTACAACGAAACTTGATGCATTATTTGTCCTTGTCGTTCATTAAATAATAAAAAAGAATAAAACTTTATATATTATTTTACAAAAAGGACTCAGAGATAATTGAAAAATGCTGATATTATCGACAAGTGATATAAATTTGCGATTATTAACATAAATATTTGGATAATATCATACATTCAACAAATATCATTATTGATTTTTTATTATATAAGTGTTTTATAAATCTATAATATATGCATACTTGTAATGCTATATCTTATATATATATATATATATATATAGGGTATCCCGTAAATTTTGCCAAGCGCTTTTGTATAGATAGAGCGAACTAAACTGAGTCGAAAAGTCTTCTACCATTTCGCAATAGTTAACAAGATTAATTACTAAAAATTGCTAAATATTGGTTTTCAATAATTTTTTATTCAAATATTATCAACTTTACAGAAAAACTGCAAGAGACAAACATTTATTTTCTTCTCATAGAACTCTAAGAATTTTTTAAGAATTTTTTATCAACTTTTTAGCACTGTGTTTTCTTATTTTTACCAACATAAGAAAATATGGTATTAAAAAAATTTTGAAAAAATTTTGAAAAAATTCTTCGAATTTTATGAGAAAAAAATAAACAATTTTTATCTCCGCTCTATATACAAAAGCGCTTGGCAAAAATTTACAGGATACCCTGTATATTGCTGCAAAATTTTTTTCTCTACAGTTATCATTTCTATTGATAATCAAACTCGGATGATAACATTAAAAACATAATTATTATCATTATTTTTCCCTTATAATCCCTTTTCCTTTTTGCTCCCTTTTTTCTTTTTTTATTCAGTCTTTTTTTTTAAATGTCCTGGAATCCGATAGGATATCCGAAAAATATCGGATATCCGACTCGAAAAATTGTCTTCCCGGATATCCGATGTTACATTGCTTTCGGATATTCGATAATTTTATGATCCAGTGCATCCCTATTTCAATTTTGATTTGAACAATCCAAGTATATACCTAGAGGTACACTGAAGTTGTTCCTGCGCAGACTCAGCGAGGGATACCTGTGCCACTAATTGTAACTGTAACTCTTCGATAGCAGATTCCGCTTTTTCCGCTCTGGCATCACGTTCTGTTACCAGTATCTCGCTGGCTGATATCTAAACAAATATACTTATCATAATAGCTTCATATAGCATATATCCTTATTATAATCTACATTTATAAAATAAAATCCTATAAAATATATTATAAATATATCTCAGTAAAAATTTTTTTATATATAATTATATCACTCTATATAAAATTATGTAAAATATATATAATTATGTATAATCCATTATATAATTATATATCATTTTATATAATACTGTCTAACTCATATACATATAATTATAAATTCCTTATAATGTGTATTTATATAAATATGAATAACGATTCATATATATTTTCATACATATTGTCATACACTCACCCGCAAAAAAATGGGCCACTAAGTTTTAGCACAAATTTTTAATATATTCGAATAGTGATATTTAAGATTTCTCAGGCAGATTTTTCGTAGAATTTTTCGCTTTATAATACATATATAAACATCTTTCATGTTATTGTATAGGAATTTACGATACGAATACACAATTCATAAATAATTATGTATTTATGCTAATTGCATATTTCTGCGATATTCCACGATTTCGTGTAGATAAAAGTTAATAGGGCAAGTGGTATTGATCCTTCTTCCTAGTACGGAAGGAGTATTACATGATATTGAGTCACCCAACGCGAAAGGTGTGACTCATTCGTAATCTATATTTCTTTCGTCGTGCATTGACCTGACGCTGCCTCACATGTAAATTCTGAGATCTTTAAAAAATAGTGACGGACACTTGCAGTAGCCTAGCTAAATTAATGAATTGGCAGCATGTATTAATTCATATCAATAAAAATCTCCATCTTATACTCTTTTAAATAAAGACTTTAGTCTGACTTTAGTCTAAAGAAACGAAATGCTCAAAACGGTAATATTTTTTTTTATTTAAAAAACGTAATCTTATTTAAGAATCTATTTCTTCAACAGAAAAATCTATTAATAATAATTAAATTAATAATTAAATTACTATTAAGAATTCGCAGGATATTGATTCAACTACATCCCGCTATCGTTTAAACAAATCGCGAGCGAGTGAGCAGTATACGTCTTTGCTGATAGAGGGCCGCGACATAGAGCATTTACTCGAGAATCATCTGGGAGAAAATATGAGCGTAGTATTTCGCATGTAAAGAAAAACCCATGGCACATACAAAATACACGTAAGATAGTAAAACGTAAGCAGTAAGAAAATCGTAAAGCTAGTCATACTTATGGTCGATCGAATTGAGCAACGCGATTGGTCGAAAACTTTACTATTATTTTACTATTACGGAAAGTATGTATGACAGTTTTACATTGGATTCGCTATTGTTCTTACGGTTTCTTCTGTGATTGGCCAATTTGGCCTTACTGCTTTACGTTTTTCTATGTACCATCGGATTAAAACTCTAAAATTAGTCTCCAAAGTGGAAGTGTGAAGTGTTTTTCAAAACAAAATTTTGTTTAAAAATTGATGGACCGGACACCAGACTTGAATTTCTAGAAAAATGAAAATTTTGCAGAGTATGGAATATTCTCGGAATATATAATGATATATAATGGAATTTTTAACCGGTATTTGAATGTTGCTTTTATATTCCATAAATGTTCCGGAATACTCTTGGAGTGCTTTTTAAGAAATACTTTTGATGAATATTTCAGGAATATTTAGCGTTAGCTGGTAATTTTTATTTGCATTAAGATGTGTTAAGTAATTAGAAAAGACATTCCTTATATTCTTATATTTTGGGCTGCGTTCGAAAACGTTATGCGAGGATGTGATGCACTTACCGCTGCAAATACTGTTAACCAATCAAAAAAAAATTTACAAATTGACCAATCAAAGAATACTTTAAAGCATTTGCAGCGTGAAATGGATCGCATCCTGAGTGCTTTGTTTTATTCTTATTGTTCATCCAATATTAAACTAAGATAAGATGATACACGGGGGCACCCGAATAATGTAATGACAACGTCTGTTAGTCAAACGAAATTAAATTCTGATTGATTGCTTCGATTGGAATCCCACTACCGTCGCAATAAAACACCGTATTATTCTCTCTACATCATAGAGATATCTAATTTCCAAAGGGAAGGGTGAAAAATGAAGAAAGAATGATCAATTGATTCATGGAATACGAAAGCAGTACGCGTAAAGATCGCGCGTGGGAGAGCTTACCCCTAAGAAAGAGGAGAAGGGAGTTACAACTTTATGTCTCGGACGGGGGTAATAATGACTCATCGAACATCAATTTTTTATCATCACTGCACGATTGGCGAACGCCTATAGAGCTGTTTACGTGCGCGCGGGTCAGGAATCATGAGCTATATGGCTCTGAATATTGCTTAAAGATTAGAATTACTGATTCAGAAGAATTGCAAAATTGCAAGAAATTATGATTTCCCTTGAGACATTTTTGTAAAAGAAAACTTAACTTAGAATTAACCGAAGAATCCTAAATTATAAAAAAATATGGACTCCAGAGAAGAGGAGGGGACAAGAGGGGGCATTTGTGTTCTCTTAAGCGACAATTTCTAATATAATTTCTCTTTCTCACTTATTTATCTTATCGTAGTAAGGAAGTTTTTAATATCAAAAGATGCATACAATTATCCGGTAAAAAATTTTTCATACATAATTAAATATATCTAAGGATACAGTCAACGCGAGGATACTGTAAACGCTTTGAAGCGTTTTTTAATTGGTCAGTTTATAAAATTCTTTCTTCTAATTGATCCATCAAATGCACTTTAAAGCGCTTGCGAAACTTTGATCACAGCCTAAATGATTATGTACAATTATACAAGACTATACATATATAAAATGTGTTCATATACATATAATAATACATAATTATATATAATTATAAATAATTACATTTTATACTACTACATATACTTTATTATATATACTACTATAAAAACTATAAGGCACAATAGAAAGAACAAGGAATTAGGAAAGGATAAAGAATACACGGTTTCTGAAAGGTTGAAATCATTATTCTTAATTCCTTATTCCTGTTATTGTGCGCAGCCCCTAAACAATCTAAAAAAAAGATTTATTGCTAAAATATCATTGATTAGCATCATATTTCAAAATTTCAAAAATCATTATATTGTCACACGACAATATAATGATCAAAAAATTTTCAAAATAGCCCGAAGCACACTCGAAAAGAGTTTAGGAATTTCTAGGAGATACATAACTATACCCTGAAAATAAAAATCAAAGCATAAATCAGAATTGGAGAGAAGCGTAAACGAAATGATTCGTAGAAGGCGAAAATTGAAACAATGAAATGTAAAAAAATATTTACGCTTCTTTTACATTTTGATGTTTCAATTTTCGCCTCCTAGAAGATTCGTTTATGCTTCTCTCCCATTACATTCGACTTACGCTCTTCTTATTTCCATCAGAGTAATTATATATGACAAACTATATGGATAGGTGTCTTATACAGTAGAATGTATAAAGAGTACTGCGACGGCGAAATATCTTGAGAACCAAGCATTTTAAAAATGTTTCAGATAAAAGTTGTAAGAGGTTTCAACAGATCTCTCAAATACACGAGAAGTGCCATTTGACGATCAAAATTGAATTAATACATATACTTTTTACGTATTCTTTTTAAATATAATTTATTTCAAAAATATGATTGCGCATAATATTCGGACTTTCAACACAATCCATCTGAAATATTAATAATCCTTCCAAATTTAACTACATCTTAAAAATTTGTAAAAAATATTCCATTCTTATTGCAAAAAATATTCCATTGGCCAGGAGAGACTCGGAAAAAAATATTTTATATATAATTATATAAAATTATATAAAAAATATATATAATTTTGTATAATATGTATATATAATTATATATAATACACGTATGTCCAAAATATATAAAATTATATAATTTTATACAATTGTATATCAAATATTAAGATATCAAATATAAGAGAGAGAAAGTCGAATCATTTAAAAAAATCTATTTCCATTAAAAAGATCGATGAGATCTCATGCCAAAGTAAAATTCGCTATGGCGCCAGTAAACAAATCTTTTAAAATCCTATGACTTTTATCTGAAACACTTCTTTTTCCTAAAATGCTTAGTTTTTGCCATCTCGGTATTTTTTATATACTGTGTATAATTATATTAAGTTACATTTTAAGTTACATTAACTATAATATAGTTAATATAATTAAGTTACGTTAACTATAATAAATGTGTAAAAATATATAAATCATTATCATTCATATATAAATACACATAATGAGGAATTTATTTATAATTATATAGGATATTTCATTTTAAGACATGATCAATCTCGCGAATCGATGATTTTATTGAAAAATTTTTTAAACGAAAGTTGCATGGCTTGAAAGGGGACACAAGATGGAAATGTGGACTTGACTTTAAGTGATCTTGTAAAAATCAGGTCAAGATTATTAATATTTTTTTAATGGAAACCCCTATTTTTTTATTATATATTCTTGTAGCTTATCTCGAGAGCTTTCCAAAACACTATAATAAAGTTACTATATGTTATAAATAATATGTTAGAACTGTTAATAAATTTATTACGAAAAATATTACCTTTGCCGGGACTTGAACCCTTGTATTCCGTATGAGCGTCCGAAGCCATTAGACCATCGAGGCAATAAATTTATTAACATTTTTAACATATTAACATCTTTATAATATAATGCTTGAGAGTAGCATCAAATTATTAAAATTGCTTGTCAATTCACGATTACTAGAGTAGTTTTAATTGCGTTTATAATCCGGAAAAACAATTCGGTGCGCAGTTCGAAAACACTATTATATGATATATATGCAAGTACATGTATAGTATACATTAATAATTCAAGATTGAATTATTTAAAGCAATGAAGAGCCAGTTTCGGCCTTTAAAATAAGCATTTTAAATTTCTAGTATTGTTTCTCATATATACAGTTTAAAATAAAGATTCTTGATATGGTTATTATTATAATTATTATGTCTTGGATCATGTCTCCCTAGAAAAAATTCTGTGAATGACGTTCTTGGATATGTTTAATGGAGGATACCGCTTAGACAACTAATTTTTTATTTTATAAATCGAAAGAGAAAATGCAACTTTATCCAGAAGAATTCTCTTATCTTCCCGTAATTTCAAAAGTTTCTCTCGATCCTTCGTCATTTGTGCATCGAACGCCTTTAGCTGATCTTGTGCGGTCAAGAGCTCATTCCTCAAATTTCCCACAGTGACCGATCGCTCTTGGGAGACTTCTTCAGCACGCTTTAGTTCAATTTCTAATTTTTCTTTTTCCTACAATAAAATACACAATAACATGCAACTGCGTTTGAAATTTATAAATAACGATTTATAAACAATTTAATAATGATATTAACAGGATTGGGTAAATTAACTTTTTTTAATTAAATTAAGTTAAAGTTAACAGCTTTAAAAATTTAATTTAGTTAAGATAAAAGTTAAGCCATGATGACATTAATTGAATTAAAAATTAAATTAATGAAAAAAAATAATTAAAAAGTTAAAAGTTAAATTTGTTTTCATGATTTCAAATTTTTTTTAACTAAATTAAAAAACTAAGTTAAAAATTAACTTTTTTAACAAGAAGAAACTCACATATGCATTTCATGGATTTTGATCAACTTTTGCATGATTATTCTGGGACATTAAAAAATAATCTCTGTAAAGCAATAAATTGCACTTCTGCATATTTTTCAAGAAAATTGTAATTTTAGGTCATGAGGACGGATCGGTTCTTTATTCTGTACTTAAACGTAAATGAAATATTTGGATTTATTTAAAATTAAAAAAATGTATCTCCGACAACATGAAAGCATATAATCCAAGTAGGGATCCGTATAACCAACTATGCAACCCTAATGTTAACTTTAAAAAAATCAAATTAAAAGTTAATAATTATCGGTAAAATATAATTATGTAAAGTTAAAAAATTAAAAGTCTAAAATGTAACTAAATGAAATTAAAATTAATTAACTTTTTAACTTTACTTTTACGTTTTTAAGCATTACCTTGGATATTAATACAGATGATACAAATTTCGTCAAGATCTAGAGCATCTGGATATTTTTGAAATAGCTCTTCTCCAGTGAGCACAGAATGGATTAAAAAAATAGAGCGAATATAAAGTTAAACAAGATTCGTTACGTTACATCTTAATTCATCTTTTTACAAAGTCTTTTTATAAAAAGCCAACAAATTATATAAAATTGCAAATCCATATAGAGGAATAACATAAGTATAACTCTCGTTTCACATCAGATGATGTCGGATGGACTTTTTTAGATAACATGTATGTCCAAAATCGAGACAACATCATTAATGTTTTTTTGTTTAAAAGAAATTCTTAATAATATCTTTAAAATATCTTATGTTTCGATTTTGGACATGCTGTTTAGATTTTGTAAGAAAATTTGAAAATGTAGCACCATACAATTCAAAAGCTTCGCGAAGTATTAGGAGACATGATAATGTCTCGGCGCTAAAGGTACAATTTCATGCAGCAAAGCTTCGCTGGCGAAGACTTCCCACTTCGTTGATTCGTGTAAAAATGCGTAGCGAGCAAAGCTTCGTTCAAAGTTTGACATTGTTATTTCCAATTATGAGCGAATCCACTAAAGCTGACTGCTGGTCCACTTGGTCAAATATTTCGAAGCATTTTTTGATTGATCAATTTTTTAAATTGTCTATTCAACGCTCTTTTATTCACGACATAGTAGGAGTAATTTCGCCAGCAAAACTTCGCTCCATGAAAAAAATAAGAAAATTTTAGCGAAGAGCACTGAACGTTAATTTCATTTTTAGCGGAATGGAGGAATTTCGCCAGCGAAGCTTTGCTGCATAAAATTGAACTTTAAGACAAACGCAGCAATGTATCATATGGCGCGAGATCAACTATGTTATTCTATCTACATATATAGCATACAACATTTTCTCTATTAATACTGTCTATTTTTCATGAAACAATGAATTTCCTTAAGGAACGAAGGATTTTTTCATCCATTCCTCGTCATAATGTTTATGTTTCTAAACATCATATATTGAACATTTAAAGGTTGTATTTGTGCTCTCAAGGAGCAATCATGAAACTGACAGAATAGCCTTGCCTATCCTATATAAATAGTCAGACGATTATAACACGCATGAAATTATATATTTCACGCATATATTATATATTTTTCCATCAAAACGGTATACTGCATATTGCCGGAACACGTGTCGCATTCTCGCGATGACACCATTCCCATAATTAGAAACATGTCATTGAACTCCTGTGTTTGTTCCAATAGGAGAATGACGCACTAGAAACGCAAAATGTGTATGCATCGCCAGCACTTTAAAGAGTTGATAGGGTTTCCTCCACCGAGCGATGGCAAACTTTTAACAAACTTCATTTAGTGAATTCCTTTTTAAAAGCTTTTTTTAAAAAAAAGTTTTTCATTGTTTAGAAAAAGTTCTTTAAAAAAAATCTCGAATATTAATGGACTAAAATTAAACAAAACAACTGAACAGAGCAAAGTACAACTTAAAGAATAATTGATTGATCATACCGATCGGATGGCGTCGCGCTGGGACATCACCTCCTCGAATTGTGACTTCTCGCGATGTAATTCACTATTCAGTCTACCGACCCGATCGTTCTCGGCGAGCAGCAATCGACGCAGAAATTCGATCTGCAGGTGCAAGTGTTCCACCTGTTGCTCCAGCTGTGCGATCTCGGCACGTCTACGTCGCCATGCATTCAATACCAGCACGCGGCACACTACATTTGCCGCATTGATCGTCGGATCCTTGATTAGACCGATAGTTTCACTCTGTTCGGATTCCGAAGACGGTATAGCATCCGTCCAGGATCCGCCACTGCAATACGCGCTCCCTCCATTTGTCAAAATATCCTTGCTCCTATCGGCGATTTCGTCAAGACGACTGGCAGAAGACTCGCTCTCTGATCTGAACGATATATAACTCTCCGATTAGATTAGTTAGATCGCACTTTCATAGTAATCAGAATGATGATCATTGCCAGCCATCATAACATGAAACATTAACAACAATATTATGCGGAGTTTTCAACATTCATGAAATAATATAGGTTCGATTTAAAGAATACTTATTATCTAATCCTTGTAGGATAACTGTCCCAATTATTACTGTGCCTGTCCCTATTAGTGTGCTTTTGTATTTCGATAAGTCATAAAGAAAAAAAACTAACAAATAAATAAAAAAAAATATTTTTTTGTTAAGTTAAATTATTAATGCATACGATACCTTCCAAAGATAATATTTTATTTTTTGAGTATTAAAATATTTTAAATATCTTTCGAAAGATAATAAGAAATTTATATGAATCCAGGAATACATACCGCAAGATTTTAAGCTTGTTCCTATTAATGTGCCCTGTGGATTGGAGCTGAGAACGTTGTATTATGAATGTATTTTGAAATAAATATAATTGAAATAATTATTTATGTAATATATTAACATAAAAATTAGCTTAAATTTATTACCTGTTTTAGTAACTAAATGTTAATATGAGTCAAATATGATAGGCACACAAATTAGGAGTACATTAATAGGGCCATTGCTGCTTGCAGGACTCACTAATAGGGACAAAAAAACATGTTTTCTATTTTTGTCAAAAACATTATAAAGTATTAACATTTTTTTAGATTAAAGAAATATTATAAGAAAAAAAATAATTGAAAAGCCGATATTGATTGTAAGCAGATAAAATTAAAGCTATAATATTTAATAATTAATTCAATAATAAGCAAATTGATTAAGGCCTGATTGCACCAACGTTATTTTGGTTTTAAGCGAGGCTTAAAACTTTTTCTGTCTTTGTCTCTTTTTGGCTTTAAAACAAGATAGATAGAATTTTAAGTCTCGCTTAAAGTCAAAGTGACATTGGTGCAACTGGACCTAAAAGGCATATTAATAGGGACAGTTACCCTATTATACATGAATTTAAAAATACCATGCGTTTTTCAATGATCTTGATGTAGGGGAGATACTGGAATAATTGCGAATACCTAAGGAAAAAGTTAAATAAAGCAAAGCTTAATTATTGTAGTTTAAAGATAAATAACTAAAGTATCTTTTGAATAAAGACTTTTTTAATTGATAAATAATTGGCAGTTTTATTTAACTTTTCCTTTAAGTATTCGTAATTCCCCCTTCTCTAATATTGCAATATTTATTTTCAAGAAATCAACTCACTTGAGATCGCCGATGTCAGAATCAACAACAGGCAGGGATAAGTCCATCATCGATAGACTCTTTTTGCAACAAGGAGAGCCAATGGCCAAGAAATTGGGCGAACATCGGTCAGAGCAGCTTTTGGGAATTGTTATTGAAGTATCGCGACCAATTCTAGTCACTGACAATCCGACCGCCAGTCTGTACGGTCTCTTGGGTATGCGATGATCGGTGCATCGGTACGGGCTTGATCGCGGATGACATTTTACGGACGCGGAGCCAGCGGTAGCATACGGTAATCTACGTTGCATGCATCGAGGCAATTTAGTCTCGACCCTGGTGATGGCCGCGAGTCGCGCACTCGGATTCCGTTTTGACAGAGTAATCGTTTCTGGCATGTCGTTTGCAGCTTGCACATAAGACTGTCCTCGAATATAATCGAGATTGTTTGTGCGCACCTCTCGTCATAGAGACGAAACACGGTTGCTGCTAGGAACAAATGACTGCTATAATTTTTTTTGCTAGAATTTCTATAGGAATTTCAGAATTGTTATAATTGTATATAATTTTATAACTTTTTAGAAAATTTTGCAAATCTTTTATACAAACACTTTTTAGAACACTTTTCAGAAGTGTGATGTTGAGAAAAAAAAAATTACATTTTTTTTTAGAATTTTTTATCTATGTATACAGTCCCGTAATTCATCCAACAATGCTCGTGGGCAGAGCGGACTAAATTGAATCGAAAAATCCTCTATCATTTCGCAATAATTAACAAGATATTAATTATTAAAAAATTGCCGAATATTGGTCTTCAATAATTTTTTTCTCAAATAATATCAATTTTATTAATTTATTTTAGAAAAACAGTGAAAGACAAAAATTATTTATTTTCTTCTCACCAAGAGAAAATTCTCACCTCCAAGAATTTTTTTAGAATTTTTTATCAACTTTTTAGTAATATCAACTTTTTTTCAAAATAAGAAAATTTAGTATAAAAAATTCTGAAAAAATTCTGAAAAAATTCTCAGAACTTTGTAAGAAAATAAACAATTTTTGTCTTTTGTTGTTTTTCTGCAAAGTTGATAGATAAAGTAAAAAAAATTATTGAAAATCAATATTCAGCAATTTTTAATAAATATTTTGTTAACTATTGTGAAAATTGCAATGGTAGAGAATTTTTCGACTCAGTTTAATCCGCTTTACCTACTCACGAGCGTTATTGAATGAATTACCCTATATATGAATGTTGAATTATTTTACGATTTCTAAGATCTTATTCTATTATAATTTATGAAAAAATCTTATAAAATTTAAAGAACATCGTCATAGAATGTGCAAATGTCGATGAAATGTTCAGAATATTGTATGAATATTCCTTGTATTTATATAATTTCATGAAAATCGCAAATCGAATGAGCAGTATATCTCCACCGACAGAGGGCCGCGGCGAAGAGCATTTACTTGTAAACAAAAATCACTTGGGAAAGAATATAAGAAGCGCAACATTCCATCACTTCGTTTATGAACAGCGTGATCTGTGAAGTGAGTCTCCAAATTGGGCTCCAAGATGGAAACACATTAAATGTTATTTTCTAAAGTAATATTTTGTTTAAAAATTGATTTTGTTCAAAAATTGATGGACAATCTGACCTAGAATTTTTGGAAAAATTAAAATTTTGTGGAATATATATGGAACATTCTCGGAATACGACAAATGAACGACAAATGAAATTTTTAATCAACATTTGAATATTTCTTTTACGTATCATAAATATTCGAATAAATAAGTTATTATAACAAATTTCGATAAAAAGATAATATATAGAGGGGTATATAAGACTCAATCACAGATCTTAACCGATGTTATTTATTATATTTATATTGAGTTGTCCGGAAAGTTCGTACCGATTTTAAAGGAAAATTGAAACACAGAAGATTTAAATTTTAGTTTATACATTTATTAAATTTAAATCTTTTGCGGCACGAACTTTCCGAACAACCCAATATTATTATTATAATATTTCAATCATTGATCACATAAAAATTAATGCTGTCCTACTTGTTTCGGCTACATTAAGCCCTCTTCAAAAAATTCTTATGAAAAAAAGAACTGCTTCATCTTGTGAGAAATCATAATCAATGATACGTCGATCCCGAAGTAAAAAGCACTGCTCACAAAACAATTGGACCGTATGGAAATAAATTTCGGTTAACTTTTGAACCATCAGCAAGAAAAATGATATCGTAATACTTTATATTAAGAAACATTATTCGCTACAGCCCTGATGAAAATGTAAAGCTTGTTGAAGTGTCAAAGAAGTGTGAACAAAGAATTTTAACGTTTTTTAAACACTTCATTGACTTTCCATTGACTCTTAGTGGTTTTGAATATTCATACGCGCTCTACGAACTCTCTCCAAACGCTCTGTAAAATATTCTCGAAACACATCTGTCACATTTCCCACATGTTAAAAAAACATTTTTTTTCATTAACGTTTCTCATACGCTCCGTAAAGAATGCATGGAGCGTACTGATACACTTCCTAAACACTTCATTCATTAGTACTTCGTCTACGCTTCCTAACATTCGGCAAAAAGTACAGAGCATTCAAATACGCTTTTAGGATATAGAGATAAAAAAATTTATTTTAAAACGTCATTGAACTGTACAGCGAATGTAAACGAAGCGTCATTGAGTAATACCGCCACTAGAGGGACTTAGCGAGAATTAACTTCTTGAATTTAAAAAACCACACAGACTAGGATAAAAGACAGTGAAAGATTTTTCAGTAATGTTCTAATGAAATAATTTTTTAAAGAGACCCCTTAGGGCTCTAAAAAAGCGTAACACTTTTTTTAGATATTTACCGAATAAATGAAATATATTTTAAAATATTATTTGTTTATCAAGGACCTCGATTACATTTCACGTTCGTCTAAGAATTTGACGATGCTCCGTTTACATTCTTTAGATTGCCTAATCATGCTCCATTTACATTCAACGAACATTCTGTTCGTGCTTACCGAAGAACTTATCTATATCTTTTATTTATGTTTCTTTAACGTTTAGTTGACGCTTCCTTTATGTTCCAATTTTCGCTTCTTATGGATTTCATTTCTGTTACTCCCTCCTTACACTTCTTTTACACTCCAATGCTTTATTGACACTTGCTTTATGTTTTATCAGGGAGTTCCTAAAGTAAGCAATTAATGCATCTCCTAGATATCAATCATGTAACTTTTCCTCTAGAGCAGAAACGTGAAAAGTACAAATTTTTATGTATATAAATAGTACACACACACACACACACACACACCA
>NW_012130067.1:8766472-8769417 GCF_000143395.1 Atta cephalotes | reverse complement strand
AATATATCATATTTGTAGTCATTTTGAACTGTGCGCCGAAATTTTATCGGACTTGAAAACGCAGCTAAACAACTATTGAAACAATATTACAATTAAATTTTGATCAATAGGCTTCTATTAAAGAAATCTTAATATGCTGGAATAAATAAATCAATTTACTTAACCGGAAGTTAGTTTAGACGAAAAAATATCGAAAAAAAACGCAAAAATGCCGTTTTTCATAAAAAAATAGCCAACTTTTTTCTAATTAATCAATTATTAAATTTTAAACAAGGTTCTAATAAAGAAAAATTTTGGGCTATGAAAAAAAATTATTATGCACTCTCTTAAAATGTAGAATTATGTAATTATAACTGTCGACAGATATAAAAAATTAGAAAATGAAAAAAACAATAAAAAATCAATAAATTATTTTACACTTCTGTAGATATATTTTTTAATTAAAATGTATTAAAAAATGTAGAAAGTTCTATTGTATTGCTGCATACGAAAATATTTTATATTCAAAGCAATGTAACAATTCGATTGATTTTATCCATAAAATCTAAAAATTATAACATAAATTAATTTATTGACTCTTAAAAAATACTTTTAAATTGCGTTAATTATACACGAAAAATATTACTTTTAACAAAGAAAATGAATTGACTTACCTGCACGAAACACTGACACAAATACAGAAAAATGGAGAAGAATGGACAAATGTGCTTTAAGTGAATTGTTAATGCAATAATCAATTGTGCAATAACTAGTAGTTAGCGATTGGCGTACTGGCCTGCCTGATCTTATTCCCAAAAAGTGAAAATAAATTATGGATCGAGCCGAAAATGTCTTCTAGCTCAGTAGAGTAGTTTGAAATTTCTTTGAGGTACATTTATATCCCAGTCTATTTTAGGGTTAAAAATGTCTGAACAAAAATTCTTAATTTGCTCAGAGTTGAGCAAGTACTCCTTTTGGAGTAACTATTGATGTACAGTAAAAAAATTCGTAAGATTTAAATACATGAAGCTTTCTTCATTTAGAACAATTGTACGCGATGCTAACGAGAAGTTATAATTAAAATTACTCATTAATGTGTAATCATTTATAGATGATGCCAATTCATTAAGGCGAAAGATAAAAAAGATTAGTAACAACTCCATACTTACCAAACAAGTAGCCGAAACTGAGAAGTGTAAGTATATTTGCAGAATTCTTCATAATTCTACAACTAATAGGATCATGGTGAGCAACATTGATATTACATTATATTAACATCTTGATAATCTCCAAACATCATCTAGGATGTAAAAAATCATTTATCTTTATATCACGTTTCTCATCGAAGGAATGAGTGTCAGAAAGTGTGAATGCTAATTATCTATTTTCACTCACAATCCTTCAATCTTTTCTATCTGCTGTAATCAATAGATATACATACACTCTTTGTGCAAAGATGAAGTATACGCTTATATGCATATAAAAGAGGCCTTTTACGATAAAGTTTTTATATATTTTAGCAGGTCTATTTGACATATTTGTTAATTGTTACGACATGAAACATGATAAACTTGTTGAAAAAACTAACATTAAGATACAAACTAAGATACATACAAACTGTTAGAAACAGTTGCAGTATTTGTACGAACAATTGCATAATTTTTAATCAGTCAACGTTTGATTGATCTTATGTCTCATCATACATTAACCATCTGATTAAACCATTTGATTAATCTTTTTATACTTTGAAAATATGATAGAAAAATTCAGAATTGTTAATGTATGTAATGTAACACTCGTATTTCACCGACAATTTTGACGTAAAATTGTCGGCTGTAAAATTATTAAACATTTTCAACAATTTTCATAATGGAAAGGAAAGCTTAATAAATAAGTCATTTCATTATATCTAAAAACTACTACACATATATTTTCACATAGCAAGCAAGAAACTTGTTTTATACTTTTTTAAAGATGTATTTTACATAGGACTTTGGAGTTTGAATGTAAAAGACCAGAGAGCAGTGAGCTTGTATATTTTGAGATATGATAATATTGTATTTTTCTATTTACGTATATTTACGAGATAATCGATTCCGAGAAGCGAGCATAAAATATATCTCCAAATCTTATAACAAAAAAATTTGCTGTAATTATATGGAATCATTACTCCTGATAATAGTCTATAAGTAAAAGTTTCATAGTTTCATACTTCGTATAATGCGAGTATGTGATGTTCTTGTGCAATAATTAATGTACTTTTCAGAAAACCAATTTTATGTATGTATGTATGTATGTGTGTGTGTGTGCGCGCGCACACGTGCGTGCGTGTGTGTGTGTGTGTGTGTATGTGTATGTATATATATATATATATATATATTATATACATATGTATAATACATATGTATAATACATATGTATAATATATACATGTATAGGATGAGTTTGATAAAAGATTCACTACGTTTTTTTCGAAAATGGTTAGAGATAAAGAAAAGACGCGAATATTATCAGAATTGTAGGATAAATAGGGAGACATACTTTGATGACCTTGGATAACCTTGAACATCCTTGATGTTTTTACTAATTAAAAGATTTTTTTGTATTGGGAAAGGATATTTTTAGTTATTTTATTGAATACTTTTTAATCATTTTAAATAGTATTTAATCAGTTGAATATTTTGTATTAGAATATTTCTTTGAAAACAATTTTAATAATAGATATCTTCCCTTTATCTCTATAACCGTTTTCGAAAAAAATAAGTGGTGAACTTTTTAATCAAACTCTCCCTGTATGTACATATATACGTGCAGTAATTGTAATATAGTACAATCAAATGTACAATATTTCTATGGTAATATAATTTTTATAAATTGCTTCTTTTGTGAACAGATAAATATATTTACATATTGTATGAATTGCGTATGATATAATAAATCTATATATATATATATATATATATATA
>NW_012130067.1:8763644-8766452 GCF_000143395.1 Atta cephalotes | reverse complement strand
GTGTGTGTGTATGTATGTGTATTTAGAATTAAAATTTCTACTTACTATTATGTTTCAGAAGCAATGTCAGATCTTGTGATCTGCAAATTGAGTCATTGCAGTGCACCAGTCGCTGGTGGTATAAATATGATTTTGCTGTGTGAAAAAGTTGCGAAGGAAGATATACAAGTGAGATTTTTTGAGGAGAGAGATGGGCAATTAATCTGGGAAGGATACGGCGATTTTCAACCGACGCATGTACATAAACAAGTAAGTCAACAACAACAGTATATGTAAACTTTGAATTACACTGCAACAGTTAGTGCAATACAATAGTAAAAATATGATTCATTTGTCTGTATTGTATTATCTATCGTTCTTATAGACGGCGATAGCGTTCAGAACACCTAGCTATCGTACACAGGAAGTGGAACAGCCGGTGCAAGCGTTCATCCAACTTAGAAGGCCATCGGATGGTGCTACGAGCGAACCGCTACCATTTCAAATGTTGCCACTAGGTACAGGTAGGCCTGCTTTCTGGTCTTTACGGAAAGCATTTGCCAGGAAGAAGGCAGAATACAGTACCTTCAGTAAAATTTTGTCTGCGGAAACTGCTCTTTTTGATAACGTAACTCCTAAGTTTTCTCGTAATATCGACGAATTCAACAATAATGATCTGGATACGAAAAAATTAAACAATAAAATCTCTGCATTGCGTGCTTTAAACGATTTGTATAACGTAAAAAATCATGTAGATGTGTGTAATGGCGATTTAAAAGCGTCAATAAATTCTATACAAAATGTAGAGCAACCCGTGAAAAGTGCTATTTTGGATTATGAGAATAACGAAATGATGATAATCTCGGGAAGAAACGTGGAAAATAATAAAGAAATTAGCAAATTGTATATTCTTGATAATAATAATGTAGAAAATAATGCATTTAATTCCGAGTATAAAGAAAGAATTATCGATGCGATTCCTTATGCGAAATCCGACGCACAAGAAGATAGCACGTCCGTATCAAAAAATGTAGATAATTCGAAGAATAGGTCAGATTGGTTCGATAATTTTGAAATAGGCAAATGGGTGCAGAAGGGACAAGTGTGCCTTAAGGAAAAGAATAATGAGACGGAATTTAAAAATGAGACAGATGGCAATAAACCGTTTAATGAATTTTTATCGCAAGTGGCTGAGCTTGATCAAATTTATGCTGATACACATAACAAGTTGATACAAGCTGCTACGGAGACCAATCCACAAATGATGGAAATTGATGTTTGTGATAATCAAACTTACACCAGTTTACAAATGGCTATGAAAAATCCGGTAGAGTTGTTCGACATTATCGATGATAGAAAATACGAGGATGTAACCGTCTCTAAACAAGATGCGGAAGTGCCCGTTATGTCTGTAACATTAACAGCTAAGAGAGATGTAATGCATGAGGCGGAGGAAAGATTGCCACCCTTGCCTCCCAAGCGAATACGTAAGATGCCGTCAATACCACTTTTGCCGCGTCCAATATCTGCTCAAACGCTCACTACCTCACTCATCAAGGCACCGAATAAAAATTTGCCGTCCTTACCCGGTACTTTATCGAAACACGCTAGACAAGGACTATTTTCGAAATTATTTGCTAAAAAATTAAAAAAGATAAATGTTCAGATCTAAGTAGAGATAGTGATCCGTCATTGAATACTTCATATTTATCGAAAAGTACTATGCAAGATGTTATACAATCACAAAGTCTATATCCTAGTACGAGTGTTAAATCTCTTAAGCTAAATGATGATGAAGCACCATATGGTGTAGATTTAACTGAGGCTGAGCACTATGCTCTATATACTACTATGGCACCACATGCAACTGCCTCAGAATTTGATGAAATGTCTTTTTATTATAGTCTAGTTGAAGATGGGAAAATACTGACGGAAACAAAAGAGACTTAAACTATTCGATAGATGTTTTATTGATCTATTTAATATTTCTTTTTTGTTTATATACTGCCAAATTGAAAATAACTTAATATTTGTACATGAATTAATGATGTTGTTTGAGTCTACCGATTTTGAGTCTGCCGAAATGTGAAGAATATTGTCTTGCATTGCAGCTATAAACTTTTACTATCGTCAGCTCTTATATATTTACAGTTTTTATGACATTCATTTAAGAATGTATTTGTATTTTTAAATCAAAGATTTTTACGGAAAAAAATCGAGAATTTCC
The DNA here is from genome assembly GCF_000143395.1 of Atta cephalotes. Classification (NCBI taxonomy): domain Eukaryota; kingdom Metazoa; phylum Arthropoda; class Insecta; order Hymenoptera; family Formicidae; genus Atta; species Atta cephalotes. Next base: position 8,764,246 of record NW_012130067.1, on the reverse strand, counting down.
TTAAGACATGTTGCCACATAAAATGGATCGATTTTTGTAATATCGATCGCATTTATCTAAATGTGCAAAATTCTAGTCTAAACTAAGTGCAATTAGTTTTTTCTTAATGTTTCCTATTAACGATTTTTATAAATGATTTATAAATTAATTGTTTGTCGATAATTGTTATCTCTTTCTTATCAAATGATTAACTACTTTTTTCTAGTCAAGTTTGACGTTATATATTTTCTTATACTTTCATTGTACGTTGCTTTACTGTTGTTAAATTTTATGTGATTATGAATGTATATACAAATGTATATGAAAATTTTTTTCCTTCTCGTCTTGTTATATACTGTTCATTTTAGTATCCTAATATTTTTTTTTTTTTTTTTTACCTTTTAACGGGAGATTAGGATACCCCATTCTTTATCATAGTAAAATGCTTTATATTTGTGAGAAGGATTCAATAATAGATTAATTTTTTCGTCTTTTAATAAAGAAGAGAATGGCGTTAATTAAATTCAATTTGCTTAAACAATGAGAATCTTATTAGTCCGTGTGAGAACATAATCAATAAGAAATAAGAATTAAAAACCTATAATGGTCAAAGCTGGATCTTT
>NW_012130067.1:8753083-8755986 GCF_000143395.1 Atta cephalotes | reverse complement strand
ATTACTAAACAACGGGAACGAAATAACTTAATAGTCTCGCAAGACATTAAGGTAAGTAGTATAAATAAGAACACATATTATACATATAATATATATATATATATATATATATATATATATATATATATACATTTTATAATATCGTGACAGTAGTATCTGCTAAATTTTGATTACGCTGCGCGCGGAGCGCACCAGATCAGAAATCTCTTGTTCATCCTCTCGCTCCCTCCGCTTTCGTACGTCGGTCGGTCGGTCGGTTGGTCGGTCGGTCGATCAGTCAGCCTGAGTCAGTCGCTAGTATCATCCGGTCAGGTCGGTTGTTCTCATATCACGAGCTCGCGGATCGAGTACGCAGAACGCAGCGCAATTATCAGCAGTTAACGCGCGCGAGGCCAGTCGTCGGTCGTCCAACCATCTATCATCAATCGTAGAATCACGGAAATACGAATACTACATTTCCGTATTGTGATCCATCTCCGGCTGTTTTTCTCCCATCTGCGGGTCGTGATTTTGCGTAGCAAAGAAAATCACATCTCTTATTACCGCACGCATCTCTCGTGCTCGTCGTCGCTGTTCACAATTCATCAACTCGAACAACGCTAGGCCTCAAGAGTATATATAGCATGTTGATTTGTGCAGCAGGCAAGTCTTTCTTTTTTCTTATTACTCGTATACTCTCTTTCCTTCTTCCTCTCTCTCTTTCTCCCTCTCCCCCCCCTCTCTCTTTCTCTCTCTCATTCCATCCTTCTATTTCCCATCACATTGTCCTACGATAGTTTAATTATAGATACGCGGTCTGTACGGGCTTAAGCTCGCCTAAAATAATGATTGAATCAGCTTCGCGTCCTTCTTCGCGCTCCTTTTTCTCCCGGGACACTTGCGTGCAATGTTTCTGGATATATCCCCGTGTACACGAATGTATGGAACGAACAGCTGTCGTTCTAGAACCCTAAAGGCTTCATCTGGAAATTGTTTGTCTTCCTAATTGTCGATGCTGACTCGAATATATGTTTGCAACATCGCAACTTACTCAAATGTAGTAATGTACATTGTAGTGTATGAATTCAATTTAAAATATTGAAAATACATATTAAGAGAAATGAAATATGCTGATCTAAAAAGATAATTGAAGAGATATGAGATGTGTAAGATATCATGAATCTTCTCATTATTCATTAAGATTTGTTTTAAGTTGTTCAGCAATTCGAGTATTCGAATTTATTTTTATTGCTAAAATAGAAAAATTTTAAATACTTTTTGTAATTACATATCAAATAATAATTACATATCAAACCAATTGGTGTATTTATAATTATATTTCAGATGGACAAAGTTCAGTATATTAAAGACTCACAGTCATGGAACAATTCAATGGCATAAATGATGGAGATATTAATATAAGTGATATCAGTAAGTATCTTGAATATATATTATGTATTTTAATATAGTTTTGTATAGTTGTGTGTGATGCATACTATTTTTAGTTGACGTCATTCAAACTACTGATCCTGATTCTATGGCTACTATAGTAATGGATAGTGAACAGCCACGTGTTGAGATTTTAGAACAACCAGCCAGTAAAGCACTCCGATTTCGCTATGAGTGTGAAGGCAGGTCAGCTGGCAGTATACCTGGTGTCAATAGTACACCAGAGAACAAAACTTTCCCTAGTATACGAGTAAGTTGTGATCGGTCCAGTGAGACTTCGAGTCTTTCTTTCTTCTTATTTCTATATGCTTATAATATTCCTGTAGATCGTGGGTTATAAGGGTCGTGCCATGGTAGTTGTGTCCTGTGTAACAAAGGATGCCCCCTACAGACCTCATCCACATAATCTTGTTGGCAAGGAAGTATGCAAGCAAGGTGTTTGTACAGTAGAAATTCCATCGGGAAATATGGTTGTTACTTTTTCAAATTTAGGCATTCAATGTGTGAAAAAGAAGGACATTGAAGAAGCTCTTAGAATGCGTCAAGAATTACGAGTGGATCCTTTTCGAAGTATGTATAATTTTTTCATATGTATATACATATATTATGATATTTTTTCAGTAATTTAGAGTTTGGTTATGAAGAGATAAATTATTGCAGCTGGTTTTGAGCATAGGAGACACCCAACTAACATAGATCTTAACGCAGTGAGATTATGTTTCCAAGTTTTTTTGGAAGGATCACAGAAAGGAAAATTTAACAAGCCTTTAGCGCCCATTGTATCTGATCCTATTTATGATAAAAGTACGTACTATATATCATTAAAAAAAATATATATATATATATTTACATACAGTAATCTATTATAATCTTTCCACGCTATTATCTCCCAAACTATTCATTACTCGGAAAAAATGTTTCAAATAAAATTTACTCTGTTCTACTTGACAAATTACTAACATCTTTCGAGAGAATGGAACTATCATTCAAGAGACAAAATAAATCAATGCGTTCATTGAGAGATCATGAGGAGAAGCTAATCGTGCTAAAACTCGCTATTAAAGTATATTTGTACTCTGGCAAATGTGTCTTCTAAAAAGTTCATTTGAAAGTTTATTGATGAGAAAATTACTGACTTTATACAATTATAGTTAATTTTGAATGATTTTAAATCATCTTGGATAGTTTTGAAAGATCAACACACTATCATAAGCCAATAAACTTGTTTTAAAGTACGCCTAATTAAAAAACAAAATATCATTCTATATTAGAAAAAAAACAAAGATCTCTTTCAAATCTCCAGTGACATTTACACAGTTGGAAAAAAATGTGTGCTCATGAGATTCTCTTCTCGAAACAGAGTAAATTTTATTTGAAACATTTTTTCAAATAACGAATGGGAAATATATGGAAAGATTAATAAGCCCGTGTGTGTGTGTGTGTGTGTGTGTGTGTGTGTGTGTGTGTGTGTGCGT
>NW_012130067.1:8732209-8737913 GCF_000143395.1 Atta cephalotes | reverse complement strand
GGTGGTGGTGGTGGTGGTGGTGGTGGTGGTGGTGGTGGTGGTGGTAGTGGTGGTGGTAGGTGGTGGTGGTGGTGGTGGTGGTGGTGGTGGTGGTGGTGGTGGTGGTGGTGGTGGTGGTGGTGGTGGTGGTGGTGGTGGTGGTGGTGGTGGTGGTGGTGGTGGTGGTGGTGGTGGTGGTGGTGGTGGTAGCGGCTGGCATAATAGCATACACGCGTCGTACGTATCAGCGGGTATGAGAAAGAGGTTTTGGATGCGCACGCGGAGCCACATCAGCCAATCAGAGACGCGCGAACCGACGATGCACAGTGGGAAGACCGTGGTGATTGGCAGATGACAGAGCCGCGCGCCATGGAGGGGATATGTTCGCGCTGCGTGCAATTCGCGAGTGAGCAAGCAAAGTAACTGAGGAAAAGATAAGGGAGGAAGATATAACTGAAGCAGCGTGCCAAGTGTCGTGCAACGCGAAGCCTTCGAATAAGAGTATAAATCTAAACTAAAAAGAGCCGAGCATTTCATGATGATGGCAGATATCGCATCGAACGGGAGAAGAATTACTGCGGAATAGATGTCCCACGCTATCACATCGAAAGCGCGATCGATCTATTATATTATTATTAGATAGTAATAATAATAATAATAATAATAATAATAATAATAATAATATCAAATTATCTATATTTATTATCTATATTAATAAGAAGCAACTAAAGCGATGACGCGCAATTTGGCTTTCAATGGCGGCAAGTGTCTCGAAGCAAGATCGAGAAATACTCGACACTCAATCAATGTTATGTTCTTTCTCCCCCCCCTCTCTCTAACTGAACCTGGAGTAATTGTATCACCGTATATGGAGTCTCGACCTGTTGCGATAAAATGCTAATGAGAGATCGGTTACCACCGGCGTCTACAAACAATAGTAACCCGATCGAAGAGCTGACGCGCGGATTATTTCCAACTCGCCGGCAGCTCGCAGCCACCGCTACTCCTATTCGTCAACTCGCGAGTATACGGCGTCTCAACGTGAATGACAGTAGCACATTCATGCCGTTGGCTCGACGACGACGACGACGACGACGACGACGACGACGACGACGACGACGACGACGACGACGACGACGACGACGACGACGACGACGACGACGACGACGACGACGACGACGACGACGACGACGACGCTTGTTATTATGTGCTCCCCACACGATTACCTATCTATCCATTCCCAATATCATAAGGTCTCGCAGATAACCCAATACTCATAACCTATCGTATAGACTATATACTCATGTAATTTCTTCGAACGATCGGCGCGATGAACGCCCATTACGTAATTAACACGTGATGTGTGTTAATCGGTGGATTATCAGCAAGATCGGTAATCTACGCGAATGCGTTTTCTCGGAATCACTAGCGCCAAATTCCTTCTTATCGTAGCAATCTTATCCAGTTTCTAACTTCAAGAAAATAAATGACGAGTAAAAACAAACCATCGATCAGCACGCATTTAAAATTGGTACAAAACGCGTTTTTAACGCTGGTCTATTAAGATAATTAAACAATAAAAAGGTTCGCGAGAAAAGTTAAAAGTCACGAGAGAAGAGAAACGCGATGATAACATTAAATGTAATAAGTTATTTCTGGCTGGCGGAACATCGATCCATAACTGCGTTATCCAATCGTCGCGACGTCTTTTCCCGCCTTCTCTCAGTAGAGAAACACCATTCGATCGCCAAACAATGGTCACGTCGTATCGATACTGAGATAAAGAGAAAAAGAGAGAGAGAATGATTTCAGCAATTTGGAAAGCCGAAAAAGCGGAACGAATGGCTGCGTTCAGCAGAGAAAACGAATCAGTTAGTGATTCTTTAATACGATTGGTTCCTACTCTTGGATTAAACGAAGAATTAAAGGCAAGAACCAATCATATTAAAGAATCACCAAGCATTAACAGATCAGTTTTCTCTGCTGAACGCAGCCAATGTCTCTTTCAAACGTACTCACAGCATACAAACGCGATTTCATTCAACTCTTCTCCCTCGGCCTCAAGCTTCCCGCCTTTTCCCGCTCGCCGGTTCCGGAGCGATACTAATCTTCACACACGCGCGCGCGCGCGCGTGTGTGTGCATGTAGATGTAAGCATATTTTTTTATCATATTTTATACGCGTTTGTATATGAAAAGTGTGTCCTAAATATAATATATATATATTAGAGAAAAAACGCTCGAAGATCGTCCGCCTTTCTACTGGCCTCTCCTCGGTCATTTGGGCGCGCGCGCTCGCGATTTAATAGATACTCGCTAGGAATCACCGATGTAACAAGGATACATCGACCTGCGTGAACGTGCGTAAGTGTAACACTGGTACCTCTACACGTAATTGACGCGGTAGCGGAAAAATCTGCGGCAATGGCTCCTTTGGATTTCCGTCGTTCAGTATTCATTCGCTCCATTCGTTCATTTTGTCTTACGCGGAGACGCAATCTCATGGTAAATTATCGGCTAAAAATACGGCCTATCGCGGCGACACGGCCGACGCGACGGGCGGCGATTTAAGATGAAAAATCGCGGCAACGATGTTTTCTCGAAGGTTCGTAGTAACGCGCCGTTGCGCGCGACCGCCACAGCCGCGAAAAGAACAAGGAGAGGTAGGAGAGCACACACCGAGTATATAATGCACGGCATTGCCGCTAGCTGCGCAAGTGGGGTACCTTCGGCGAAAAGATCGAAAGAGAAGGACAGAGCGAGCCGCCGTCGCTATTCACTACTGCTGGCTATACATCGGCAGTGCCGAGCAACGGAGTGCGAGAGGAAGAGGGATAGATAGATGGATAGATAGGGAAGAGAAATGCTCGTACAATCGGAGCAAGAGAAAAGGATGTCTTCGTCGTGGAATTTATGCGCGCGAATTGGTAAACAATTTCAGGGCGACATGTCGACCTAGAGTAGATAGGACGCGTCAGTCGTCTATCGATCGTATTCGACGTTGACTCTCTTATAGCGAATTATCGATCAATTATGGTAGAAAGAGAACGCGTAAGCTTGTCAGAGAGAGAGAGAACGAATGATGAACGCAGGCTTGGTTTTGGCCGCCATGATGGAAAGCGACAAACTGCGAGTGGTGATGATAATATGACGGCCTGACGGCTGCCAGGCTAGGGAGTTGAAGAAAATCCACGAGATACCCGCTTTTCCGAATTTCGACACTACCTACTACGTGAAAATGATGCTCGGATAGCGAAGCAGCGAGATGCAAAAGCGACGACGGTGTGCGCGTTCGTAGGTAGAGGGCGCATAGAGACGAAAAGCCGCGAGGAGACGAATCTCGCCGAATGGGGGGAAAAAAAGACCAACACGAGAAACTAGCACATGGCGCCGTAGAGATTTACTTCGTTTTTCCAATTGTTCCCTCTCTCTTTTACCTATCTCCGTTTCCCTAATGCTAAACAATGCTCTCACCTATTCGTTTCTTTCTTTCCGCGCGCGAACGCGTAAAGATTTCCAGCGTTGCTTCGAATTTCACGAGGAGCGCGGAACGTGGTAATTATAGCTTATTCCGGTAGGAGTCGTCATCGCCATCGTCATTATCATCATCGTCAGCCATCAGATGAGAACAAGCGAGCGAGTGAGCTAATGAAGACGAAAAAAGAGAAAGAAAGAAAAAAAGAAAGAAAGAAAAAGAGAAAGAGAGAAACTCGTCGCGTTTGCGATGGTCTCACAAATACACAATAGCGTCCCTCGCGTCTGCGATGAGAAAGCACTACGCGCCGAGAGAAATACATAGCCTGCACGCCACGCGTCCGATCGAGCGTGCTCGACTACGCTCGGAGTTGCTCGCACAGAAATATGGAGTCTGCCGCGCCGAAGAAATGCCGGCCGGCGCGGCGTTCTTCTCGCTACGCTGTGCCGTCGCTCGGCGGCGCGGACTACAGCGGGCTACATGAAGCACGTTTCGTCACGCTTCGCGCGGCGGTGACGGCCCACGATCGGTCCATGGCGATGCGTAGAAGACGCCGAGCAGGCGGGAAAATCCGTATCGGCGGCAATCACGGGCTGCCGCCGCCGCCGCCGCCGCGGCGCGACGCGGCGGCAGCCAGCAATGGTCAATCTCGCAGCGCGTCGATGCGATTCAATGTCCCCCGACAGATCCGACGGCGTGGCGTGGCGTGGCGTGGCGTGGCGTGTTTCGCGCGAGCTCGTATTATTCATCTCGTTGTACTACTCCTAATTCCGGATGACGCGTATCGCGACGATGAACGCCGAATACGAATCCTCGTCACCGAGTACGAACGTCACAAGATAAACGTAATAAACGTCGTCGAGTTTGCCATGAGCGACAAGAATGGTGAGTACTATCGGAATAGCTTGATGGTAAGGAAGCGGTACTCACCTCAGCTGGCCTCTTAATCCCCTTGATATCGCATTTCGCGTCCGCGGATGCCTTGTCGTTCTCTGTCACCTTCTCGATGGCGACCTCGTTATTTTCCTTGGTACTCATGGTTGATTGAATCGAAGAAGCGACGTACGCGTCAATAATCCAAATAGCTCGACTTCGCGACTCGAACTGAACTCGGTGAAGTACGAAAGAGCGGCGGCGGCGTTGGCGGCGGCGGCAGCGGCGGCGGCGGCGGCGGCGGCGGCGGCGGCAACGACGACGGCGGCGGCGGCAGCAGCGACGGCGTGTACGCGTAACAAGACTGCAAATACGTGTCCTCACACGATGTCGGTTTCCGCCGAAATGCCCGAGAGAGCAGCGTCGTCAGGCGAAGACCCGTGGGGCTGCGAAGTGCGAGGGAGAGGGTGAACGAGAGCGAAGGCTAGGAAAGGAGGGGGAAGAGAGCGAGCAGCGGGGGGAGAGGTCGAACCAGTCAGGAGTGGAGTGTGTGCCGATGACTGTGGCGCGAATAGCGCAAAGCGAACTACTACCAGATCCCGGCTCGCTTCTAGCACATCCAACCTGGCTTTGTTCAAAAATGAAGATGGCGCGGCTTTGAAATCCGATAAATTCCTGATTGGCCGATCTCGTCATCACCCGTATTTCAGTGCAACCGCCAACGAGTCACGATTTTATAGTGGCGCACGATGTTCCGCGACTTTCCGAAGGGATTTCACATATAACGCGGTACTCCGGGTATAAATAAAATTAAAACTCGCGGAGGACGAGGGGTTCGAGAGTTCGTGGCCCAAGCGAGACGTCCGGTTCGAGGCTACGTCGCTCGATTCAAATAAGCCTTGGCGCTGCGAATCCTACGTGGGTTTCGAGGGGATCTCGCGTTCGCGAGAAATCGATAGACATCCTATCCAGACGTGCAAATCACAAATGATCGCGAAGCGATTGAGCGGGGAATGGACCGCGAGGTCCGATCCGACTCGTGCCAAATTTCACTCGATCTCGCAGGCCGAACTCGTGCGCTAACTCAACTTTTCCAAAATTCTTGCCGATATTGCTTAAACGATTCCTTCATCAATGTAATTATATCGCGTGCGTTCGAATAAAATATAAAAGGACGATTATTTTTCTATTTATTCTACCATTACTAACTATACTTTTATTATTATTATTATTATTATTATTATTATTATTATTATTATTATTATTATTATGCATCAGCGAAAAACAAATTAAAATAGATATATCTCGATCTTTAAAAACAACGCATATATATTTTTTATTTATATAAGTGTGTGTGTATATATATATATATATATAT
>NW_012130067.1:8721613-8731812 GCF_000143395.1 Atta cephalotes | reverse complement strand
ATATATTATTTTTATTTTATTTATTAGTAGTGTGTGTATATATATATATATATATATATATATATATATATATATTATAGCGTTTCTTAAACAGCACCCAATAATCGTACAGCGCTACTCCTAATAAAAAGTTTAATGAAAAAGTCCTGAGCCATTTTTTTCTACAACGCTCGATGATACAATTATTACTAAATATAAAGCTAATTCAATCGTAAAAGTAAAGATAGTCCAATCACCGCCGTTCTTTGAATGGGCACACGTCAGTGAGCCGCGTTCTCGATAATGTATGCGCTTACATGCACATTATCAAGCACACCGCAGCTCACTTACGTGTACTCAACTAAAAGCCGACGCCGATTGGATTATCTTTACTCGGTAATAATTGCTTGAGCATTGTAGAAAAAAAATGGCTCGAACTTTTCGATTCAATTTTTGATTAGGATATATATCATATATATACCATATTAAAGGTTTGTGCGTGCCGTATGTTCCAATGTGCTCCCCATAGCTCCTACTCACTCTGACGAACGAATTGGAGTGAATAGGAGCTAGGAACTATGATAGGAGTATGTTGAAGCATGTTGGAGCATGTTGGAGCACGCGATGCGGACAAATCTTCTGATTAGTGAGCGCTATTTAAGAAACGCGCGCGCGCGTGTGTGTGTGTGTGTGTGTGTGTATAGAAATATATATTTGTTGTTTAGTTCACGTGTATACATATAGTCACTGCATGTCGACCATTTGTATGTACGCACACGTTACTTGTTCATCGCATAAGATTATTAAATAGATAAGTTAATCATTAGACCGGATCCACCGTGCAAAGTTTATGCTCGTTTATTTATATCCGATGTAACGCGGAATAATGAAGGGTAGGTTAATATAAAATTGCACTTATCGATTGGGTATTTTATATAATTTTGATGCCAGTTGTGTTATGGCGTAAATCCAATAGTGGTTTCACAGAGACTTTATTAATTGCACACTAAACCGCAAGTGTTTCCTCTCGCGATAATGTCGTGCGCAGTTGGAATTCGTAAATATTGTAGCATCGGTCGTATTATTAATAATTATGTATGTGCAACGCAAAAAATATACTCAAGGTTTCGGAATTTATTGCAACGCAATGAGGACAAAGCGCATGCTCAGTGGCGCGCTATGTGGCTACTATACTCATTATAGGCGCCACGATTTCCGGTCGAACTAAATCTCCCTTTTCTTTCGATACGTGACAAGATGGTAGGTTGATACGTGATTTTCACAAGTTTTTATCCGTGAATATTCTAGAAATCTTCAGAATCTTTCACTTCGCGAAATAGTGTTTACAATTCTAATTATATTTACCGCAATTTGGTGTGAATATCTGTTACTACAATAATTCGTGAGGAGACATAACCTATTTATTCGGAATTATACAGTACGAAATGTTTTTACTCTACGCAACACGATGATGCGTAGCGTATATTTACTCGAATTATTTATAAGGATTAGAAACCAGCTCGATACCTCGAAGATTGATTACTTCGTCATTCTACAGAATAATGTATAGTCTTAGAAAAAAAACATTTTACATGATTATAGGTTAACGTGCCGAAGCAAAGGCGTACTTTTTGCAAAAAATGCAAGGTACACAAGAATCATAAAGTGACACAATACAAGAAAAGTAAGGAGAGACATGCCTCGCAGGGCAGAAGACGTTATGATCGCAAACAGCAAGGATTTGGTGGTCAAACAAAGCCCATCTTCAGAAAAAAAGTATGTGCTTGATGACAAGTTTACAGAATAAAAATAGTAATCCAATAGTAATAATAAATTATATTTATTTAATATAACAAAACGAATAAAATTATTATTACATCTTTTATGTGAATTCAGATGTATACATTATATCTGTTCTTTTTGCTAAACTAGTTGTATCGTTTGAAATTATTAAGTATTTGAAGTTTGACAAAAGTATAAAAGGAAATGTTAATGCAATCTGTCCAGTGCAGTACACAACAAAAAATAGATTTTTTTAATTCATTATAATGTTTTTTAAGAATATTGCCTATAATTTAATTCATAACAATAACAGTAACATATCAATTTTTACTAAATATATTTTCTACATTATTTTAGGCAAAAACAACAAAGAAAATTGTACTAAGGATGGAGTGCACGGAATGCAAATATAGAAAACAAATTCCATTGAAGAGATGCAAGCACTTCGAATTGGGAGGTGACAAGAAGAGAAAGGTGATCAATACAATCTGGAAAATATTCAAATAAAAATGAACATGCATAAATTCTGACTGACAATCTACTATTTTTTATTTTCAGGGTCAAATGATTCAGTTTTAAGCTACTCAATATTTTACATTCTGTATTTAATAAATAAATAAATCAAGGATTTGTACATGTCTTCATTCTGTATTTTATAATGCAAAAACATCCAATATACTTCAAATAATTAACAATACAACATTAAAATAATTACCTTAATATTTATTCATCTTGATTCTCATCATTTTCTGACAACCGTGGTACAGAAACTATTTGTTGTGAATTGCTAGCAAAATAAAAAAAAGAATGGAGTATTTTAACTGCTATGCTATTTTATGCTATGTATAAATAGATATATTGAGGTAAATATATGTGTATAGTAATTATTTGTCACAAAAAATATAAATTAATTATATGGTCAATATTTAAGTGTGACTATTAATCTTGTCATTTAAAATTGAAAGTAAATATATTTTATTAATCATATTAATATATAAATATGTAAATATCTTTCTAATAAGAAAAATATAATAAGATAAATAATAATAAGATTTACCTTAATATAGACACATCCAATCCTTCCTGTTCCATTTTTAATTTAACTGCTTGTTTTGGTACACCAAAATGTAACATTTTGAAATATTTTTCATAGCGTGGATCTTTAGCAGATTGTATTTCTTTCTGTTCGTCCTTGGGCTCTTCTATCTCACTATTATCAGGTTCATCCACTTTATGTATTTCTACTAATTTACTTGTATTATCTTCATTAACATTATTTGATTCTTTATTATGTTCTTGTTCTAAACCAGGTATAGAAGATAACTATACAGAGGCAAAGTAAAATATTTGTGAAAAGATAAATATATTCTATGCGCAAGATAATTTATTGTAAAAGATTTTTTTCTTTTATAATTTCTTTTTATGCACTTCGCAAACATACCCGCGATTCTAATATTTCTAACGACGCCTCCAACTTTTGCAACTTATTTTCGAAATCAAACAATCTCTCCTCGCACGACAAGGCGAATTTATTCAAAAACGTGACGGTATGAGTAATAAAATGATTTATGAAGGAGACCGTTCGCTTTTGGTTGATTGGCGGTACCTAGAACACAAATCATTTTGAAGTCTGTTCCCTGTATTATCGTGGAGCATTGTCAAATTCGGCCGATTATGTATGCACGAGAAACGTCAAAATCTCATTGACACCTTTGCATAATCTATAGTCGGCTCGATTAGCGGTATTTTATAATCACTCATCATGGATTACAATCGTACAGAAATTTCCTCTTTTAATTTATCAAAGTCAATTTATCAACAACTGTCAACAGTGACAACCCATATCATGCACCTCAGTATACATTTTTTAAGCCAATGAGACCGTGACACCATATTCCGCCATGTTGTTGTAATTAAGGTGCCTTTTCAAGTTAACGCTCATTTTTCATCAAAACAGGTCACGATTAAAATTGACGATTGATATTTGTCAATTAAAACATTATTTAATAATAAAAATATTGATTTTACTTAAAAATTTAGAAGAATATAACCCACAAAGATGAATACTTCTAAAGAAATAGATAAAGCTAAAAGTCGTAAGTTTTTATTATTAACTATATTAATGAATTACATTAAATATGTTATTGCCCATACAATAATTATTGTGGAACATTTTCAGAAATGTTTCACATCTTATATGCAACAGTTTTGAAAAAATTGTGCAATATATTATATAAATGTTTTAACAAAGAAGTGTTTCTAAAATCTATCATATGCAATAAATTGAAAAACCAAAAAATCATTAAGATATTAAAATCCAAAATATTCACTAAAAGTAATTTTTTTGGTCAATCACGATTCAATTTAATATTATTTTGATGTTAATGTGACTTGTTCTACTTTAAGGTGTATTACTTAAGGATGTATTAAGCAAAGAAAACTAATTTAGAAGTATGTTTAATATTTACACTTCAAATAAACTATATATACATATGAAAGTTGTGTTAAGATTATATTTTTGTTTAATACATTTTTGTAATTTATTTATTTTGTTATTATTTTTATTATTTAAAAACGAAAATTTTTTAAATTATAAAAAATTTAAATTTACATTTTTTTTAAAAGTACTTTAAATATTCAAAATAATTTATGCAAAGTTTTATTGCGATTAATTACAAAAATTTACTGATTAGTTACAAAGATACAGATCAAATAAATATTTTGTTTATTTATTGAATAATTAATTCATGCATTGCTGTCGCATCATATAACTCTACGTAAATAATCTTGAATACATAATATACTTATTATATATATTTAAAAACTGAGATTTTTATCATGTATTTTATATAATATATTTTTATAATATATTTTATAATATATTTCCATATATTTTTATTGAACCGCAGATTTAAAAAAATATTACTATTTATTAAAATATCTTATGACAGATAATAAACCGTCACCAAATTTATCGTATTAATTATATTTAAACGTGATTTTGAATAATCTGTAATTTTTTCATAATTTTGTTATTTTGAAAATATGTACAAAACATCCTTAGTAGTAGAAAAACTTTTGAATATGAATAATGATATTATATGGAAATTGCAGTAGTTTAATAGTGATTATGTATTTATGTGCGTACATATATTATGATTCATTAATCAAAATAGTATAATTATTATTTTTGAAAAATATTTTAAGTTTATTATTTTTTAAATCTGTAAATAAATCACAAAACTTTTAATAATTTTCAAATATTCCAGAAATGATATTTAAATATATGTTCAATTGATACTTAAACAATATTTAAATTCATTATAGCAAATTCATAATAAAATTAAATATTATTTAAGTATCAACTAAGTATATATTTAAATATTATTTTTGTACTAGAAATAACTGAAAGCTTTTTAATAATATTTTAAGAAGATTGCAAATTCTTTCTATAAGTTGAAGATTTCATCAACTTATATCAACCTTTCAACAAGATTTCATGTGCAAGAAACGCGGACATTTTGCTATTTCAGAGCTTAGAAATGTTGCAAACATATTTTGCAATTTTTATGTATTTCATTTTTCCAGTTAAAATATTTCTGAGATATTTCTGAAAAAATTTTCGGTATAGGTGTGCACATTGGTAGACAATAATAAATTTTATCCTATAAAAATAAATGTAATCTTGTGCAAAATAATGTAAATAAAAAGTAATTTCTTGATTTATATGTATACATTTATAAGGATAAATTTTATTATGCAAAACAAAATAAAAAAATAATTTTAAAAATAAAAATAATTCTTCAAATATAAATAAATCTTTTTTTAAAAATAACAAATAAGTAAGCCCGGATCCTCATAGGCAATAGTAGATTCGACACCGAACACTGATTGTTGAAAAACGGCCGGTGGAAATAAATTTTACTTCCACAATCAATTTTTTATCATAAAAGTGTTGATGAAGAGTTTAAAAAAGATTCTGGACAGATTGAAATTACAATATCTATTAGTTGACAATGATATATATAATGATAAATAATATATATAGAATATATAAATAATTATCTATATTGTAATAAAAACTAAAAAAATACATCTTTCTCCTCAACAAGTCAATAAAATAAATGAAAATCACGGTGTCAGCTGATATCTTGATGTTAAAGCGTTCAGTGGAAATGCACTTTACGTTTCTGGTTCGAGCTTGATAAAAAAATGCATTAGTCACTTACATAAGATACACTTATATAAATTACGAAATGTATAGAATTATAGAAGAGAGCAAAGGGATGGAATTAAAAAAAAGTATTGAAAGTACAGCCAAAAAGAATAGATATGTACAGCCGGTCACAGAAAGATTGCAACACTTTTTCTTCGATGGGTTTCTGAATTCAATTTGCTCACCGAGCGATTGGTTCTTATTTTTTATAGATCTACGAGTAAGAACCAATCACTCGGAGAGCAAGCTGCGTTCCGAAGTCCATCGAAGAAAAAGTGTTGCAATCTTTCTGTGACCGGCTTTACATATCTATTCTTTTTGGCTGTACTTTCAATACTTTTTTTTAATTTCCATCCCTTTCCTCTCTTCTATAATTCTATATACATTTCGTAATTTATATAAGTGTATTTATGAAAGTGACTTATGCATTTCTAATGTATAAAGTATGACGTGATATGACAATTAAATAGAATGTATTACTATGGTTTTGCGGTGTATAAAATATATCCGACATCATTCATACTCGTTAGAAATTAAAAGGCTTCACATATGAAATGCATAACAGAGCATAAGCATAACATAAGACTACTGGACCAATGAACTTCTAGCATAATGTCATATTGATTTACATAAGATGCTCATTGGTTTAGCGGTCTTATGTTAAAGTACAATCTTAAAGTCGTTTGTTGCAGCGATAAAAGATCACATGACTGAATTCTTCCTCAATTTGCACTTTCTTATTGCCAGCGACAAGTTGAAAAGTTGGATTAATCCAATTTTTAGCGACATTGTTCGTATGCAAAGTTTGTATTAAACATTAAATAGCAAGATATATATATATATACAATAAAGATATTTACTTAAGCTATATTCTAAAATATTTTTTCCGAGGAAAATTTTATTCTTATTTAAAAAATTTTATTATTTTAATTTTATTATTATTTTTCTTTATTATTAGAAAAATTTTATTATTATTTATATTAAATATATATAGTATACATGTAATGTATACTACAGTATTTCGAGTAAAATTTTCCTCCTCAGAGAGGACGTTTTGGAATGTAGCTTTAGAATAGAGATATCATCGCGAAACTTGATAAAAATGTATTCATTTGATACATTTTCTTTACTTGGGCTATATTCCAAAACTCTCCGAGGAAAATTTTACTCGAAATATATAGTACACATGACATATACTACAGCACATAGAGTAAGATCTTCCTCGAAAAGGAAGTTTTGGAACGTAGCCCTGAATAGTTATTAGAGCTGTGTAATGTAAACGTTACCCGAGTGTTTTATCTTATTATTCAGTGTTAAATACAAAATGATAGGAGCACTCGGGTAATATTTTCGAATGTAACCCAATTCTACATTTAATAATTTACTTCATGAAGCATATCACCACGTTTTTGTGTCAGATTCTTTCATTTTGAATGAAAACATATCGAATGAGTACATTTTTTTTTAATTTCGTAGTGATGTCCATATTCTAAATAATATTCACAATAAATAAATACAAATTTCTTATCAATAAAAAATTTGTTGCGTGTGATTTTATCTTATTTAATTCTAATTATTTTCATTTTATTTCCCATTTTATTGACATAGACTTTTCTTTATGATCGCTCAATGTATTATACCAATTTAATTAGTATATTATTAAATTATTATTATTATTTATTATTATTATTTAATTATTATATTATTCGTTATTATTTGCGATAATTTTATAAAATTTTCAGATGGCTGTTGTGAACATACTTGCAGTATATGTGAAATGATCATGAAAAGAGCATTTTGACACATGGATGTACAGAAATATAACTGAATATAACCGATTATTCGTTGATAATTTTTAATAATTTTTAATAATAATAATTTTTTTTAAATTTAAGTCGTTTTCAAATAAAGGATTAACCCAAAGTCTCTTTTTTTATATTTTCTTTTTAAATTTGTACATCCATTAATGCATATAGATGCATTAATGCTATTAGTTTATTTAGCTGATTCTACATTAGTTACAAGCTGATCAGCCACTCTGAAGCTTGCATTTTGAAATCAACGCTTCATATTGTCGCAACAAACTTACGATCAGCTTGCAACTAATGTAGAACCGATTTTTTGCCATAGTTCGCGTTATTTTTGTTGTGCACAATTGCATCAACTTGACAGGTCCAATCGTAAAGGTATATCCACACAACTTGCACGTAAAGGTATATCCACACAACTTGACGCATAAAGAAAATTATCCAATCATATTTTACATGCGTCCTTATAAGAGAAATACAATTGAATAATTTTCTTTATATCCTAATACCGTTTTTGATATGACATTTTGGACTTTAGAGCATTTTACACGACATAATTAATATAATTACTGTTCAAAATTAATCGCTGCTAATCCATTTATATGAGCGATATATGAAATCACGTGACTGATTTGTTGCTGAATATGAGTAATGAGCGACGTGTGACACGATGAATACTTTATGCATATGCTCTGTTATGCATGTGTGAAGCCCTTAGGATATATCTACACAACTTGCATAGCCACATAAACATATGTATAACGAAAATTATCCAATCACATTTTACATATCTTTATAAGACAAATGCGATTGGATAATTTTCTTTATGCATACGTTTATGCAACTATATAAGTTGTGTGGATATATCCTTAAGAGGAGAGCACAATTGCATAAAACATAAGGTATAAGAAAATCAACTAATCGGAATTCTTTATTTTAGGAAAAGGAAGAAAACGAAGGACTTTGATTGGCATATTTTCTTATGCATTACGTGTGCTACGGCCCTAAAGCGAGGAACACAGATTTTTGCATAACGCATAGCATTAATGCATTGCGAATCAACCAATCAGAATCTTTCCTTTCCTCTCATTCCATGGAAAAGAAGAATTTTGATTGGTTGATTCTCTTATGCACAATGCATTATGCATTATGCAAGTGTCTGTGCTCTCCGCTTTAGTCCTGATTAGTCCTTGGATCAAAGCCAATCAAAGCGAAACGTTCGGCTGCGTTTCGGCGGGTTCGGCCTCGAGCGCATCCGTTTGTCAGCCAGGGTCTGACTGCATGGGTATTTCGCGGTACCCAAATATTCTCTAAAACATGGATTCGCCGCCGAACCTGGAGACTGTTTACCAGGCCGTGTTTTCTTTATATAATAATACAAATCCGACTGAACCAGGAAAAGCGTCATTATGGTTGGGAGAATTGCAAAGATCGGTAAGTACATTATCATTTTAAATATCATTAAGTTTAAAGCTCTCTCTCCTAAATTTAACATTTACGTTGTTACATCAGATAAAAACATATTTCTCGATATAATTATGTTAATATCATCCTGAATAAAAAATATGGAAAGCTTTCTAACCTTAAAGCTGATTCTACAATGAGTTGGTAGTCGGGAGTCCTAAATTTTATCGTTGAATCGGTAAAGTTACTTTACGATTCAATTGACTGGTCAACAACCACTTTGTACGATTAAATTCACCGATTTTCTTAAGGCTGACCAAATTCGACTTTATTCCTTCCCATTAGTCGAGCTAAATGACTCATTGTATAACTAACAATTAGTAGATGCAAAAATCAATCACCTATTTAGATTAAAACTAAGACTTAAGAGTTCCGACTATCGACTCATTATAGAATCAGCATAAAGGGAAGGATTATCACACTTTTATAAGAATATATTTTACATATATCATGTCTGTTCTGCAATAAGTTGATAGTCTAACTGATAGTGTAATTGATGTGTCAGAAGTGAATCTAAAGAATAATCGGTGAGCCAGGATTGATTGAAATTAGTAAATCGGCAGAGTTCAACAGCAGCCAACTTCTAATGCCGTTTCCACCAATGTAGATTAATTTTAATCTTCAATTTACTCTTCGTCTTTTTCCAATTCTAAAGATTAGAAAAAGATGAGACTAAGTTGAACCAAGATTAAAGTTAATCTATGTTGGAAATGGACATAAGATTATAGGTTACTGATTTATTATAGATCTACTGTTATGAAAAAAAGCAAAAATTAGATGTAAAATAATATTGCATTTTTTACTTGCATCTTGTATATAAGATTTAATATATATGTGTGTATGTGTGTGTGATGTGTGCACACATATTATCTTTATATACATATGTGTATATATACATATATATATATATATATATATATATATATATATATATATATATATAGTATTAG
>NW_012130067.1:8718600-8721408 GCF_000143395.1 Atta cephalotes | reverse complement strand
AAGGTATTAATACTTAATAGTAGTAGTAGTAGTAGTAGTTGTAGTAGTAGTAGTAGTACTACTACTATATTATTATATATATATATGTATATATATATATATATATATATATATATATATATATATATATATATATATATATATATATGTCTTTGTTATTTATTTGATTAATAATTATAATAGACAACACTTTGTGTTAGTAGAACAAATTATTTTTTGTCATATTTTAAACTTTATTATAGAGAAATCATTATTTTGTTTGTTTATGTGTATACATTTATAGATATTTGCATGGCAAATAGCTGATGAAATGTTACATCAAAGACGAAATATAGAATCTTGTTATTTTGCTGCACAAACAATGCGTACCAAGATCCAGCTCTCCTTCCACGAGTTACCGCAAGAAGCTCATACTTCATTACGAGATTCGTTAATGGAACATATATCACAAATCAATGAACATACTAATTCTGCCATTGTTACTCAGGTATTTATATTCATTCATGAAAAACTACTTTTATATATTTAAGATTAAAATATAATTATAAAAGATTTTTGTAATTCTACTTATTCTGTAAATTAATCTTCATTAATGTTGTTAAATCTTCATACTTACAGTTATGCTTAGCTTTAGCAGATTTGGCCTTACAAATGTCTTCTTGGCAGAAACCAGTTGTAGATTTAATTAATAGGTTTGGAGGAAATGCTGCAAACCTTTGGCCATTGCTTGAAATAATGACAGTACTTCCAGAAGAAGTAAATTCGAGATCACTTAGGTATAGTATAACATTATCTTGCTTATTTGATATCATAAAATGATAAAAAAACAAATTTATTTTATTTTTGTTTAGGTTGGGTGATAATCATAGGGAACATATAGTGCATGAACTTAATGCAAATGCAGATACTGTGACAGAATTTCTGGTATGTATAATATCCATGTTGTGGATAAGTTAGTTTTTTCTGAATTAAAATTAATGTAGATGAACTTATAAAATTAGCTGCGTTAAAAAAAAGTTACATAAATCAAAAACTTAACTTAAGGGAATCCTGCTAAGTGTCAAATTCTGATTTTAAGAAACTTTGTTGTTTAAGAAACTTACATAAATGAACAAATTTAAAAAATAACAGTGGTAAATGATTCTAAGGGATAAAATTATCTCTTATATGTAAAGTAATTTTCAGCTTTTTTCAATATATCAAAAACTATTTGGAATATAAAAAGATTTTAATACAAAAATTTTTAAATTATTTACAATTATTTACGTCAATAACATTTTTTACAAATAATTTTGAAGATATGAATTTAAAAAATTATTTATTAAATTTAATTATATAATATATAATATACAGAGAGCAATTAATATAAGGTAACAAACTTCGAGGCCGAACTCTCCACACCAAAACATGAAAAATAGTTCATGTATGAACATGTATCCGCAAACTCATTCTTACTGATATATAGCTTAAAATATCTATTAACGGGAAAAAAAAGTAAGATTTATTTTGAATTTTTAATTATAGCAAATGTTCAAAGTATCTCCCATTTGATTCAATACACACTTGAACTGTTACATTCAAAGATCCCGGGGCAATTCCAGTATATATCCAGTATATATAAGCATTAAAGATGTGTAGCATATCTTTATTGACTATTGAAATTTCATAGACTAAGGACTTTAATCCTCATAGATACAAATTAAAAGTTAGATTGGAAGATCATGGGGGCCATAATACATAAACAATTTGAGTTATATCTTAGTAATAATGGATTTGCGAACATATATTTACATGAACTTTTTTGTTTGGTGTGGGAAGCTCAACTCTGAAATTTATTATTTTATTTTAGTCATGTATATTTTGATACATATAAAACTATATTTATAAATACTTACACACACATACACACACATTTTATTTCAACATTGATATTTCATATATAATGTAATTGCAGAAAATGTGCCTAAAAAACAGCGGTGATAATTTACAAATCCAAGTTACTATTTTGCGATGTTTTACCAGCTGGATAACTATTCATGCAATACCGCTTAAATCTGTACCCTCGAGCGATGTATTTATGTATGCCTTGGAAGTAAGTTCTTGGAATTGATAAAATATTTTCAGAAAAATAATTGTTTTCTATTCGTTTTTATTATATAATAATTTTATTTTTCAGGTACTCAGCAACCAGTCTGTTTCACAACTACACGAAACGGCTACCGATTGTATCTGCGTAATTTTGCAAGCGTTAGGAGAAGATAGCAATACTAATCGTGATAGTGATAATGAAATAAGCGTGCAGTTGCAACAATTACAATTGTGTCTTTTCACAAGTGTAATGAATTTAGAACAGCCATATCACTTATCTGTTGCATATGAGGACATGGAAAAGTAAATTATTTAATTTACTTAAATATGTTTATAGCATAAACCTATTCATTAAATATATTACAGGTCTATAAATTATTGTCGAATATTTACGGAACTAGCTGAGACATTTCTAGATATTATGGTGACAGGTACTGAAGGTAGTGAAGATGGAAAGCAGCATTATGCTATACAAATTTTGGATCTTGTCCTTAAGTGTGTCGGTCATCATGATTATGAGGTATTTGAAATATATAGAATCCAATAACTCTTATGACAACGCTCATGTGTAAGTGGAAAATGTGTAAATTGAATCGAAAAGTCCTGTAATTTTGTAATTTTCGAAATAATTAAGGAGAAATTAATTACTAAAGATCGTTGAATAAGTGAGTATTTGTTTGATCATATGAAGTTCGCGATAAGCCCAACAATTGTATTGAG
>NW_012130067.1:8705226-8718580 GCF_000143395.1 Atta cephalotes | reverse complement strand
TCTTTTGCGAACTTTCCAGATATCCAATAATTGCTTAGTTCACGAGTTTGTTTTCTTTTGCTGCTCATTCATGTAACTATTGCTACTTGTAAACTCTCCACAGAGTGTGTAGGAGGTAAGAAAAATAGGTAAAGAGATGAAGGAAAAATATTGGGAAAAGAGAAGGGAATTCAGAGTGTTATTAGAGAAGAAACAAAAAAAGAAGAAGAAAAGAAACTGAAAAAATTGAAGAGGGAGGAAGACATGTGGAAGTATATAAATAAGAGAGGTAGAAGAATATAGAAGCAGAATAATATAAGAAAAGGAGAATGGAGAAAATATTTTAAAGAACTCTTGGAGGGCACCGAGAAGAATAAATACACTACAGAACAGATAATAAGTTATAATGGTATAGACGGAGATAGAAGAAAAGGAATTAAAGATTGAGGAAATAAATAGGGTGCTAAAAAAATTGAAGAGGAAGAAGACAGCGGGTATTGACGGAATACCAATAAAAGCTTGGATATATGCAGAAGAAGAATTGAGATTAAAGTTAGCGTGCCTATTGCAGAAGAGAAAGTACAATGCCACAGGATTGGGAGGAAAATATAATTGTGTCGCTATATAAGAAAGGAGACGAAGAAAAGGTAACAAATTATAGAGGAATATCATATATAGTATATAAAATTTATGTAGAGGTGATAAGGAATAGATTGAAAAGAAAGATGGAAACATAAGGTATGCTACTGGACAAACAGGATTTTGAGAAGAGGAAGATCGACGATCGATAATATTTTCATACTGATGCACTTATTACAGAGGAAAAGAAAGCAGATAGAAGGCAGGGAAAAAGTATCTTTAATGTTCACAGACTTAAAAGCGATATTTGATAAGGTAAATAGGGACAAACTATGAGAGATTTTAAGAAATAAAGGAGTGAATATCTGGTAAAAAAGATAGAGAAGATATGCACTGAGATGGAGATGAGGATAAGAAGCAAGAATATACGAAAAACTTCAGGACAGAAAGAAAAGAGACAAGACTGTGTAATGAATCCACTCCTTTTATATTGCGGATGACGATTTAAAAGAAAAAAGAATAGAGGATGCAGGAATAGATAGGGAAAGGATGTGGGCATTAGCATATAGATAATGTAATATTGGTGGCTAATAATAAGGAGACATTATAGGATATGATAAGCACTTTAGAAGATTTTTAAGAGAGAGGAAATTAGAGTTATGTTGGAGAAGATGAAAATTATGTGTAGTTATGGGACAGGGAGACAAAGGAAAGAAAAATGGAATTGGGAGAATAAGGAAATGGAAGGAATTTACATACCTAGATTTTAATTTAGACAGGAGGGATGATTATATAAGAGACAAGGCTATAATATCAATTTATATAAGGCTATAAATAGGAAAGGTAAAATGATGGCAAGGAAAGTATGGGATCTAAAGGAAAGAATGTAAGAACAATTTTAAAAGAAGATGGATATTTTTCTGATGCAGAGTGTGGGGTTGAGATAAAGAGTTAGAAGAAAAAGGAAGAATTAGAAATGTTAAAATATGTGAGGTGGATTTTTAATTTAGACTTTTGCACGCCGAAGTACTTAATTATGAGGGAATTGGTAATGTGGATAAACTGAGGATAGAATGAGAAACAAGGGTAAGAAAATATGAAGAAAGGACTAAAATGGATAATGTAGGAAATCTTTACGAGATGTTGGGAGAAAAAGCAAAAGTTCGATTGGGATGATATATGGTAAAGAAAGAGAGAGAAAGAGAGATTGTAATAGAAACGGCTGTGGGGAATAGAATCCGGAGAAGTAAGTGGTGGAGAAGTAAGAAGTAACAGACAGGAAAGCTTAGAAAAGACTTTAATTAGAAAAGAAAGGGATATACAGAGGCAATGAGAAAGAGAAAGAATTGAGAAGATAAGATGTAGCAAGAAACACAAAAAGATAGTTATTGATGGTAGGATACTGAATTGTCTAAAGAGCGAAAACTTCGAAACGAAGAGAAGAGATGAAGTGAGAACATTAATCAAATTGAAATGCGGAAATTTAGAGGAGAAAAATAAATATTGATTAAGAGAGAAAAAGAGGTGTTTTTTTGTAGAACGGATGTAGATAATATAGAACACTATATGAAAAAATGTAAAGAGGTGAGAATAAGATTTGAGGAGTTAGGAGTAGATAAATAGGAAATATTAAAGAAATTATGGGGAGAAGAAGATCTAAACGAAACAAAAGGAAAAGTATTAAGAAAAAAATTTAAAAAGATAAAGAAAAAAGAAAAGGAAAAACGAGAGGAGAGGAAGGAACAAGAACTAAAAATAGTGATGTTTGAAAGAAAGATTAAGAAATAGAATGATATTAAAAGTTTAGGCTTAAGTAAAAAAGAAGAAAAGTAATGTAGGCCGAGTTTAAGTCGAGATTAGTAAGTTAAGCTAGGGTAAGTAGAGAGTGAGTTAAAAAGAGCAATTAAGGCAATAAAGAAAGAAATATAAGAGATAAACAAAGGCTGTGATTTTAAAAGATAAATATTGTAGGACAAATAAAGTAATAGGAAATAGAAAGGATAAATGAGAAGTGAACGAAAGATACGGATGAATGAATGAGTTAAGGAAAAATTGTAAACTAAGTCCCCTTCTTGGCTTGTAAATATGCTAAAGTGAATAAAATTCTATTCTTATAAACTTCCCATAATAGCCTAATGATCATGACCGCTGGGCATGTATTGTATTTGTAATCGATAAAGCAGTTATGTGTTCTTATTCAACAATCTTTAGTAATTAATATTTCATTAACTATTGTAAAAATTTCAAAATGATACAGGATTCAAGTTTAGTTCACTTATATACGAGGATTGTCACAAGAGTTACTGGATACCCTGTGTATGTCGATATTTTATTATATATATTAAAAATTATAAATTAAGTATCACTGATTGAATAATATTTTATTAAACTTTTATTAAGGTTGCACAGATAACTTTTAACCTGTGGTATCGATTATCAGAAGTTCTTTATCAAAAAAATAGCGATGATCTTAATGCCGTATTTCGACCTCGTATTGAGAGATTGATCAGTGCTCTCTGTAGGCATTGTCAAATGGAACCAGACCATGTCAGTATATTTGCTATCAAAATTTTATTAAATAATATTTTACCTGAAATAAAATAGATAATTATATCAGAATTATGTATTGATTACCAGTTGGGTCTCGTCGAAGAAGGAGGAGGAGGAGAAGAATTCGCTGACTTCCGAAATCGCGTATCGGATTTGATAAAAGATGTAGTGTTTGTAGTTGGAAGTAGTCACTGTTTCCGACAAATGTTTTCATCACTGACCGGAGGACCTGGCCCGCAAGGTCAACCTATACATACACCTACTTGGGACTCAACCGAAGCTGCACTTTTTATAATGCAGGCAGTGGCAAAAAACATTTTACCGTACGTTCTTTTTATATTTGTTACGAGATATCTAAAAATTAAATATAATAGTATTGTCTTAAAACAGAGAAGAAAATGATGTGGTTCCGAGAGTGGTACAAGATATTCTTAATTTGCCGGAAAACACTCATATAGCCGTACGCTATACTAGTATTCTTCTCTTAGGCGAGCTATGTGAATGGCTAGATAGGCATCCACAATTATTAGGTAAGACTTTGATAAATACTTGTTATGTTCGGATATTTCAATGGCATTCATATATATTTTATTATTTCAGAACGTGTTTTAAATTTCCTCTTATACTGTTTAAATCAAAGGGGTCTAGGAAGTGCTGCTTCGGGCGCATTATTAAGTATATGTACAGCTTGTCCATTGCACATGACAACGCATTTCTCTGGACTTTTGCAAATAGCACGTTCTCTTGACAATTTTGCTATTAGTAATGACGCAGCTATTGGCCTACTAAAAGGTGGGATAAAATTTTATACACTATATTACAAAGTGTACGCAATTACGGAATATATTATACATGATCTTATTATATATTGATTAATTATTTTATGGTAAATTGAATGAAAAGTGGTAATTGTTACTGCAGGAGTATCGATCATTTTGGCGAAATTATCACACGAGGAAATTATTCCGGCAATAACAGAATTGTGCCGCTTTCAAGCAAGTTCTCTATGGACACTTCTGTCAAATAGACGTCAAATCGAGAGAGGAACAAAGACTGATCCTGTAATATGGCTGGATAGATTAGCTGCTATATTTAAACATACTAATCCTCAAATCGACGATCCTAATAAACCTCATCCTTGTGAAAGCGTACTCACTGAAGTGAGTGTTGCCAAAAATTTAGAAGCGAAATTCTTTACATGTAATAACATCTATTATGTATATTTATAGATGTGTTGGCCTGTATTGTCCAATGTATGTGAAACATATCAACAAGATGTCAGAGTCATGGAAAGATGTTGCCGATGCATACGTTTTGCGGTACGCTGTGTGGGCAAACATTCTACCCAATTGCTTGAGCCGATTGTAACACAAGTAATGACTAAGATTATAATACGATATCTAATATCCTAACTATATTATTATTAATGCACTTAATAAATACATACTTCTTGTTTTCTTTTTTCACAGATCGTACGGTTGTATACGGTACATAAACATAGTTGTTTCTTGTATCTTGGTTCTATATTGGTGGACGAGTATGCAACCGACTCAGAATGTGTACTATTAAATATGTTACAAGCTTTTATCGGTCCCACTTTTGAAATTCTTGAACCAGAGGATGGCTTAAAAAATCATCCTGATACAGTAGATGATCTATTCAGGCTCTGTGCCAGGTATTGTGATGATTAATACTATCTTTTATTGAAATTTTGTCTGATGTTTCATTCTTTTTATATAAAAGGTTTCTTCAAAGAGCTCCTATTCCTTTATTATGTTCTCTTGCTATTGGGAGCATTGTAGATTGTGCTATAATGGCTTGCAGTTTGGATCATAGGGACGCTAATAGTTCAGTAATGAAATTCTTTTATGATCTTTTACATAGCGGTCGCAGTTATAAGGTAATTCTTTGTGAACTTTTTAAATGAATATTGAAATAAAATCTCTAATGTGTAATTCACATAGATTAGTTCCAATAGATTCTATTTTTTTTTTTTTGTAGGACCGATCAGACTACACGATACGACGACAACTGGTACAAAATATATTGAAAGAAAAAGGCCAAACATTAGTCATAAAGTTATTACATGCTTCAGTGTTTGAATTGTCTTCTTACATGTTGTCTGATGTGGCGGATGTTATTATAGAACTTACCCGAAATGCAGATGTACGTATTTTGTTATAATTTTTATCCTATATGTTTTGCATTTTACATGAAGAAATCATGTTTTCTATCAGCTCATGTCAAAATGGTTAGAAGAAGCTATTAAGACAATGCCATCGCAAAATGCAGGCGGAGCTCTTACAGCAACACCCGAGCAACTACTTGAATTTCACTGTATAATTACAAGGTATATAATATATAATTTTATATCAGTGCAAATGTAAATATTAGATAGGAAAAATTCATAGTAATTTTTACAAAAAATTTAAATTTATATATTTGTTTATAAATTATAATTATAATATATAAACGATTGGTTTAATATCTATTTAAATTATTATGAATTTTTTTAGCAATTCAGAACTTAATTGATTTATGTCGTTTTATTTTTCATAATATTTAGGTCAGAAACACCGAAAGCCGTCACAAATGCTCTACGAAATTTTGCGCGCCTGTATCGCTAATGCATTTTAATGTATATTTACTTTGTTAAATTCCTCAAAAATTATTTATAAGATCTTCCAGCAAGTTTCGATTATGACCTCTCGAAATACAAAATTTACTATGGAAATCTCGACGCTATACAAATATATTAGGAAAAAGGTACGAAGATTTTTTTTATGTTCTTACTATCTATAGCTATGTTTGCAAATTACACACACACACACACACACACACACACACACACACACACACACACACACGTGTATATACTATATTTGAATATAAAATGACTTTTATAAATATATCTCACAAAATTCTTTATTCTTTATATATTTATTTTTATCAACTTTCTTTAATTGTTATGTATTCATATTAGAAATACATCTATACATTAGTAGATATTTATTACTAGATATATACACTAATTTATTACTAGATATACTAAATATTGACATGAAAGAAACAAATTGTTTAATTTTCATATGTTAATGAACTCTTCGAACAATTTTAAATAGAATATAAAAATTAAATTTTTTTTGCAGACATATTATAAATAGTAAACTTACGAAATCCCTTAACTCTAGAACAGCGGCGATTGGGTCTTCTGTTAGACTTAGGACCGGTTTCACCAATGTCAATTAACTTAATCGTTAACCAATTAATCAATCGCATTTGCTGTTTAATAGAATTGACCAATTATGGTTGACAGTTAATTCTATGGAAGATAAAAAACAGGAGACCAAATTAGCTTTTGAAAAATGTGATCAAAATCAGGATATCAATCATGAAGTGGATGGAAAGTGAAAGTGAAAATTTTATCATTGAAATTAATGGAGAAATTTTTCATTTTTCACTTTCCATCCTAGGGATAAAGTTTCATGATTGATGGCTTCTGCACACTGGATGCGGAAACGCTTGCCGTGCGGCAAAATGAATGCGATAATCAATGAACACATTAGGAGTTGTAAGCTTATTGGTTACCGCATCATTTTGCGCGGCAAGCGTTTCCGCGTCCAGTGTACAAAAGCCATGATACTTGGGTTTCTGAATTGGTATTGGTGATGCTCGGTAGCGGCGTTCGAATGACAAAATCTCTCATATACATTTACATACAATCACACAATAATCAAAGAATAGATATTCTTTAGGTTTGTTCGCGTTGCATGCTCCAAATTAACCCAAAGAGTACTTGGATCAAAGATAAAGTGGCAGTTGGAGCAGTTGCATTCATGTGCTCCAATGTTCAGTGACACAAACGGATTTAGGACAAGTGAGCATGTCATCTAACTTAATTCGTGAGATCACATGAACAGGTCGGACATGTGCCCTGTTTCGTTTCAGGTATTTTGTGTTACCTCGATTATTTGAAAAGCGTTTTTATAAAAAATAAATGCGCTTTTAATAAATATAAAAGTTATATTTTTATGTTATATATTATGTTATTATATATATCATATTGTATTATATTAATATTATTTTTTAATTTTTTTATTTTATTTATTTATTTTATTTATTTATTTTATTTTATTAATATTATTTTGTTATATTTTTATATTTATATCAAAAACGCATTTATTATTAAATGCGTTTTTATACAAAATTAATCTGAAATATTTTTTTTGATACAATATGTTTTTAACCATTATACACACATGTGTAACATGCTTCAATCATACCATCTTCTGAGATGAGGCAAATGGAGTGTGCTCTTAATTGATTCATGGAGTATGCTCTAACGCGACGCGAACATCTAGTCGCCATATTAGTTTCGATGACGCGAACGTATTGGAGCGTGTTCGGCACGTTGGAGTGTGCGACGCGAACAAACATCATGCATGATTTGATATTATGCTTTGATAGTAACAAGAAGACGTAAATTGTCATTAAAACTGCATGAAGAACAGAGCATTCTTCATGTAAAATTGATATCGTGCAAACTACAAGAACAAATGTTGTGGAACGAAAGCGACATCTAGATTGAACTAATTTATAGCGTTTTCTCTTGGCTGCACTGTCGCCTACTAGTGCAACACTCACAGTGTACCGTCCATGACTACTGCAAACAAACTGCATAAGCAAACTCATTCGGTGTATTGTATATCCGTGATTATGATGTAAAAATCCAAATTTTATGCATGAAGTGAAATTTTGCTATACCGTCTCAAAAGGATGTAGTGTGACATTTAAAATTTGAAAATGGAAATCAAGCGAGATTTTAGCGCAATAATGAAGTAGTGTATACTGCAGTGCATTAATTCACTGTCATAGTAGGCCCGACTTAACGACGTTTATTTTTTATTCAAATGCTATCAACTTTATAAAAAAAACTGCAAGAAACAAAAATCATTTATTTTTTTTCATAAAACTCTAAGAATTTTTTAGAATTTTTTATCAACTTTTTAATATTGCATTTTCTTATTTTCGATAAGGCGGACCGCTATGACCTAACGAATTAATGCACTGCACTATATACCATGATGGTGCACTACTCTAATGCAGTGTAGCTGATAACATTTTTCACTGGATCGCGTTGAATGCACACTAAGAATCATTCAGTAGCAGCAACACTGTATGCTGTACGAGATTGCCGAAAGTTTCTTGTACATTAGCTACCCAGCTAAACACATATATCGACCTTAATGCGATTTTAGAATGCAATATTTGCCGCTACATTTGATAACATAAAATATTGCGCATTTCGATACAGAAGTATTTATGCAGGATACATACATGTCTATTATTTTATAAGCTGTTCTTCTGGAAACGCGAAAACAACTTTTCAACATTACAATATTAACGTAATTACTGATTATTATACAATATCCTGGTAAAGAATTTTTCACGTATGATTATTATATAAATATATTCTTGAAGCTGCTACGGATGTTTTCTATATAAAGATTATGCGTTTCGCGAGTTTTCTCCGTATCCAGATCCATTCTTGAAATGCTAACGTTTCGTAAACCTTGCAGTCCACTTCATCAAGGCGAGGAGCAGCCTGATATTTCAGACTCAAGGTATTAGGCTGCTTCTCGCTCTGATGAAATGGACTACAAAGTTTATGAAACATTGGCATTCCAAGAATGGATCTGAATACGGAGGAAATCCGCGAAACGCATAATCTTTATATACAGGATGTCTGGAAATAATCGCCAAATATTTCATGGGCAGATAGAACGAACTAAACTGAATCGAAAAGTCCTCTACCATTTTGTAAATTTCCCCAATAATTAATGAGATATTAATCCTTAAAGATAGCTGAATATGCGCGCTCACCCGGACTATTACTATGAAGTGTATATGCCCTTGGGAGTTAGGGATTGGCTGGCAAGCGCTTCACGCCGCGCACACCGCCGCAAGCCTCCATAGCTCGAACGGCGCGCTTACCAGGCTATCGCTTCCCGCTCCCCACGGCGCCAAGCAATCGGTAGACGTATACACTTCGCAGTAGTATTCGGCTATCTTTAAGGATTAATCTCGTTATTAACTATTGGAGAAATTTACAAAATGGTAGAGGACTTTTCGACTCAGTTTAGTCTGCTCTATCTATCCATAAAATATTTGGTGATTGTTTCCAGATACCCTGTATAAATATATATAAACGTATATAATTATATATTATAATATGTATACGAGTATAATACGGCATTTCATATGTTCATATATGTTCATACATCTTTCTTTCTTTTGTAAAATTATTGTTTAGTATGATAAAAATAATAATAATGAGAAAACGTAAAAAATAATTAAAAGAATAAGTTGCGAAAATGATCTTGTTAATTATTTTTTTTGTTTTCTCTTTATTATTTTTCTTTTATTATTTTTCTTATACTAATAAATTTGGCTGCATCATGCATAATGTACGTAATGCAATCGTTTATCCTTGTTTAACATTTAGAATAACAAGAATAAAAGATGCATCATGCGTAAAACGGAACGCAGCCTTAAGCCCCAAACAATATGCGAAGGAATAGCGATAGCGATAGAAATAATACGAATTCAATCTATCAGAAATCAGATACACTAGAATATATAGTTTCTGATAAGATTCCTTTGCATATTGTCTGGAGCTTAAGGTTGCAAAAGATGCATCATGCGTGAAACGGAACGCAGCTTAAATTTATTAGTATAAGAAAAATAATGAGAAAACGTAAAAAAATAATTTAAAATTATTTTTGCAACTTATTCTTTTAAATAGCTTTATAAAAGAAAGAATATATGCGTATATACCCATATAGATAGCTTTACAAAAGAAAGAATATATACGTATCGAACATATCTATATGAATCATGTGTCCACGGACGTAT
This sequence comes from Atta cephalotes, assembly GCF_000143395.1. Taxonomy (NCBI): domain Eukaryota; kingdom Metazoa; phylum Arthropoda; class Insecta; order Hymenoptera; family Formicidae; genus Atta; species Atta cephalotes. Next base: position 8,708,557 of record NW_012130067.1, on the reverse strand, counting down.
TTCATACATAATTATATATGTTATTTACATATATATTTATGTATGTTCATATATGAAAACTTTTTACCATTTTAGATACTATTGTTTCACATAATACCATTTAATCATAATCTGCAAAAATAATGAAAACAGTACTTACTTCCTTATCTGTAAGGTTATGTACCATCTCAACATAATTTTTGATCTTTGAAACTTTCTGTGGATTTTTTAAAATAATTTCTTTTCATCATTATTATATGAAAGTTATATGAAGAAAGCAAATCTGACAATTCAAATGCTAATCGTGCATCCCGCGCAGCCATATTGCTGATCTAGTCTTTCGGAGTTCGTGTCGAATTCTTGCAATACATGCAAAAGTTCAATACTAAAGCTGGAAATACAATGAAAAGCACAGACAATAAGAGCAGGGAATAAAAGATTTCAATCTATCAGAAAGCATCCATTCTATTATTCATAGTTTTTGATAAGTTGAAATCTCTTATTCCCTGTTCCTATTGCCTGTGCTTTTTATTGTTTTGTGTTTCCAGCTTTAGTGTTTTCTCTCGGCTGCATTACCAACCAGCTCGCCCATCAGTGCAACACTCAGACAGTGTAGCGTATTTCCTTGGCTAGTGGTAGGCGAACTCATTCAGTAAAACATGTTTCCATGGCTATAGTGCAAAGTATAGTTGTATGCACGAAATGAGATTTTGCTATACAATCTCAAAGAGATGGTGTAGAGCCAGACATTAAAAATTTGAAAATGGAAGTCAACAGCAGCAGAATTAAACACGATAACATGAAGTAGTGTACACCGTGGTGTATGTACCCTTGTGTAGTGCAGCGCTTACTTATGTGGCACTTACACGCAATTGGTGTAGTGCGAGATTACACTCAATATCAATCTCAAGAAAACGCTGAGAAAACGCTATAAGATTTCCAATGAAACATCACGTAACGTTTTCGTGCGCACTGAAATGCTCAGTGAAACATTGCTTGCGACGAATGTGCACTAGTTCTTCCAGTGAAAAACGGGTTATATGACATTTTCTTGAAAAACTAGACTAGGAAAATTTGGTATTAACAAAAACCTAGGTAATACAATTTTAATTTGTACGGATTAGTAACACCGTTGAAGTAATAAGTCCATAAGTTCATCCATAAGTTTATACTACAAACTAAGGCCCTGCGCATAATAGAAGCATAATAGAAGGAATAAAGAATAAACGATTTTAACTTATCAGAAATCGGATACATCGGAATACGTGATTTCTGATAGTTGAAATCATTTATTTTTTATTCCTAATTCCTTATTCTATTGTGCGCAAGGCCTTATAGACTTATTATTTCAATAGTAGCCTAGTTTCCACCGGAGAGTTTAATCCAGATCAGAATATAAAAAGCAACCAATTATAGTCGAGTATTTCGCTATTAGTCAATTGTAATTGGTTGGTTCTTACATTCTGATCCGGATTGAATCGCCGGTGGAAACTAGGCCAGTGTTAACTAAGGCTGTGTTTCAAAATTCACTGCCAGCGCTGAAAATCTAGTGTTTATGTTACGTATACTATACATTTTCAGCTAATTAAAGTCGTGTTGCTTAGGGGTTTTTATTAGTACCAACATTTTCTAGTTTTTCGGGAAAATGTCATCTAACTGAAAAACACTATGAGTGTAGCGTTTACACGCAACTGGTGCGAGGTTGCATCAAGAGAAAACGCTATTAGACTATCACTTTTGATCACGTTTTTTGATGATCTCGTCTATATAAGTTTGGTCTCCTGTTCTCTATCCTCTAAGGTTAATCGGCGTTGGTGAAACCAGCTTTTATAGCGAATTCAACAGACTTAATGCGAACTTTTTCAATACCAAGCATTAAAGTTCATACTATATCAATGCGTTAAGATTATCATATTCGGCAAACTGATAATGAAGTGCTGAATTCATATTCGGATCAATCAAATAAACTGAACAAGTATAAGAAATGTTGCACTGACGTTTCTGACAGTGCAATTTGGCACAGCATCAAAATGGTTGGTTCTGCATTCGCACATGTCAGACTAGTGCAGAGTCAGTGCATGTGTGCCGAATTCGCCAATAGCACAGTCTAGATATACCAGTTGCGACACATCACTTTTTTTGAAAAAATAAATTCATCACGCGCATGCGTCAATTGTACCACAGAGAAGATGGCTACGTTATAACCTAACCAAACTAGGTTTCACAAGACTGTGATATCGAAGTATCGAACGAATAATAAAATTCATTCTGGTAATTATTTAGAAAAATATTCTCACCTCCGATTTTGATGAAATTAATTTCATTCAATGTTTTTGCATGAAACGAAAGAATCTGACAAAAAAAATGTGGCGGTTAGCCTTATAAATCGAGCTATCAAGCATTAAAGTTCGAGACTTTAGAGATTAAGATATCTGTTATCCCGATTTGATACAGCATAATGTATTTCTATTTTAATTATATAAATTCACTGCTTTAAAAAACACAAATTCCACGCTTTAAAAATACAAACTGCTAATGCAGAGAATTTGTATGCTTAAAGCAGTGAATCGTTGTTTTTAAAGCAGATAATATTTGTGTTTTTAAGTAGTACTTAAAATTATATTTATTTTTCATATAATAAAAAGTAAATTTACAATTATACATTAATCGTTTTAATTTTAATCATTGTGTGACTGAATATTTCATTCTACTACAATTTATTTGATAATTTTTATTATTGTTTACTAATAATCATATTTATTTTTTTCTATATTTCTTAACATATTTATTTATTATGTATTTTAATGATTACGTATATAATATGAATATAATAGTAAAAATAAAAATATTTGAAAAATAAACATAGAATGATGGATTTATATAACATATGTGGATTTATGGTATTAATTGTAAATGTGTTAAATAATGGATATTATTTTATTTTGTTTCTTATTTTAATTTAATTTTTTAATTTTATTTTTAAGAACTTTTTATTCTAATTATATATTATCTAATTCTAATTATATATTATCTAATTCTATATTATTCTATATTATTCTATATAATTCTATGTTATTCTATATTATTCTTCTATATTACTTATTTTTTCAGAACAACGGTTATTATTACATAAAGTAAAATTTTCCTTTAAAAATATACCTGTTAAAAAAACAACTTGTTTTACACACACACACACACACACACACACACACACACACACACACACACACACACACACACACACACACTATTATTACTAATATATATTATTAATTTTAATAAACAATAGTAATTAGTTATTACTTATTTTTAATTTTAATTTAATTTTTATTAGTACTAGTTCCGTTTACCG
>NW_012130067.1:8689394-8705206 GCF_000143395.1 Atta cephalotes | reverse complement strand
TATATTATTATTATTATAATACTTATTATTTACTTATTATTATTTTATTATTACTTATTACTTATTTTACTTTTATTAACTAACGTAACGTTAATTAATATAATAAATTAAACTTTAAACTTAAATTAACTACTTAAAACTAAACTAACTTTAACTTACTACTACACACACACACACACACACACACACACACACACACACACACACACACACACACACACACATATTTCAATAATAGTACATTTTATAACAAATGAATAGTATTCATTTATTTTATAATTTTATTTATCATACGGTTTTCCAGCAAGAAACAAATGACATAGCTTAAATAAAATAATTACTCAATTTTATCCTTATTGTTTGCAATATTAAACAAATATGAAATAATTTATTGTGATACATTGTATCATAATGCGTCTTATTTAAAAACGTTCATATTAATCAGTGTCGTAATTTAGCTAAAATATTTAAATGTGAGTGCGTGTACAGTTTCTCAAAATGGCCACAGATCACATGACTTTGTCTCTCCTACATCAAAGATGCCGACGTTTAGTGCAACTGATATACCTGATCAAAAAGTTCCCGGAATTCATTCAAAAAATTCAAAATACAAGTTTTATTCATCAAAAGTGATATTGTCCCCTTCAAAGTACTCCCCATCGACTACAACGCACTTGCCAGCGCTTGATCCAGCTCTCGAAACATTTCTGGAACTCTATTGTCGGTATAGCCATCAGAGCTGTCTTCGATTTTTCCATTATCTCCTTTCGGCTGTTAAAACGCATTTCCCATAATGGTTTTTTCATTCATAAACGATTCTTTTCTTTAGAGTATCACTGCCGAAACAGTTTCCCAACATTTCCAAGATTTTCACACTACTGAATCCATTTTTAACGCAAAATTTAATACAAACTCGTTGTTGCAAATTCAACTCCATTTTTAAAACTGTAAAAAATCGAAAATACGTGCAGAGGTAGATGTACTCAAGACTGCGTAACTTTTACAAATGTCAAGCTATGGTGATAAAATTTGGTGGGAATGTCAATGATAGATGTGGCAACTTAACCAAAAAAACAGAACTCAAATCAGCTGACTCAGAGCATCACCTGGTGGTAATTCCCGGAACTTTTTGATCAAGATATAGTATTGTGCCAATAGTATAATTATACTGAGGATGGTATTTAAAAGGTGCTTTCGGAGAGACGCTGTTAGCATTGTTTGTGTCATTCTATCTTTATTTTACGTCTAATAAACAACGAAGATAGAATGACAGATAGCGCTAATTGTGTCTTCCTAAACCAATAATTCCGTTCTTATTTCAAGACTGCTAAGGCACAAACTTGCATAACATATAGTGCATAAGCGAATCACTTAATTAGAATCTTTCTTTTCATCTCATTCCATGGAAAAGAAGAAATTCGATGTTACTTTGACTTTAAGCAAGTATACTATAGAATAATAACTTTATAATATTGCGATGATTATGTAAGTTTGAAAATATTGCTCTTATATTCTATTTTCTAACGACTCGATAAATTTATAGTACACTAGTGATGACATCTTGTTACATTATTATTCTTGGATGACATATTGTCAATAATTTTGGAGCATTGATAAGAATCCAAATCAGGATTGAAACGTTGGCGCATTTGATATGTTTATTTAAATAAATTATGTTCACATTGCTACTTACTCACCAGATAAAATTTACCAAAAAGTGGACCGGGCCTCGATCGGGTTTAATAACATCCGTAGTTATGAAATTGGCCAATATTATAGCTGTTCTTTGGAAAAATAGAACGGCTGTAATTGGCGGTAAGTAATAATTCATTACTACAAATGTTAGTAAATCCGATTAAGGCCGTATAAATGTAGTCATAATCAGATTTTATATTCAAGATCATATTAAATACAGTCTTAAGAAGTCATGAACCAATCAGAGGGTCGTATTAGCATTTTAAGACATTACTTAAGACAGTTTTGAAATAAAAACGTATGAATACTAACTTGATTCTCTGAACTTCGAGGAATGGGTAAATTCATGTAGAAAAAGATGCACACATTGTGATTACAGCCACGTGATTATAACCACAATATAACTAGTAGGGACACTTCAGTTGCGTTCAGGGAGTGCGCTATTAACGCTATTTGTGTCATACTACCCTTGTTTCACGATTAATGAGCAATGAAGATGGAATGACACAAATAATGCTAGATGCATAAGCATTTCTCCGAACCCAGCCTAAGGGCATCTTTGATCTCTGTGTCGAGAGTGAGATGCTCACGTGAGCATCCACCATGTTAACATTTAAAAAATTCAGGGCCGATAGAGAATATAAATGTCCCATAAGTAGTCACAATTTAAAAAATTTTATAGAAATAAAATTTTAACAAACAAAATTAATTCGAAAATAAAAACTAAGAATAAGTTAAGTACCAAACTTATTTAAGGGGTCTAACCTGAAACTTTGAAAAAAATCGAAAAATTTTTTTTGCATTTTTTTTAAATTTGAACCTTTAAGAAATTTTAAGCTGATGTCAAAATTTCAATAATTGGTCAAGTTATAAGAATTTATAGGGAGACGAATTAGGGTGGTAGGTAGGTACGCGCACGTAACAGCGCGGCTGTTAATGCTAACTGAGAGCCTCTACTTGAGCGTCTTTTGTGTTTTTGTATGTCGTGAACTACTCCGAGTTATCGATTGGTTGTTAGCACTCTTAGGGGCTCCGCGCAAAAGAAACAGGGAACAGAACAGAGAATAAAAATTTTAACCTATCAGAAATCAATATGTAGTGGAATATATAGTTTCTAATAAGTTGAAATTCTTATTCTTTGTTTCCTGTTTCTTTTATTATGCGGAGTTTCTTAGTGTAAGAATATCGAATTAATGCGGAGCCTATAAAAGAAGTCGTAGCGGTTGTAGAATCTTAAAATCGTAAAAAATTGACCAATCACGGTCTGCTTAAAATTCTTAATATGTCTATATTTTATGTTTAAATAACTCGATCTATTTTTCCTATATTCTATATTTTTTGTACTATGTACTTTTGTACTATGTATTTTTTGTATATTTTGTATTATTGTCTCGTCAGATGAGACTCGACATTCGACGCATAAACATTAATAACATTGCGATGATCATGTAAGTCAGAAAAAATTATTATCTTAAATTTTATTATGTAATTCGATAAATTTATTAATATACCAGGAAGTATGACATCACTATTTACATTACATTGTTTACATTACTATTCTTAGATGACTGCATTTTGTCAATAATTTACATGGAATGGAGGAATTGATAAGAATCCAAAACAGAATCGAAACAGTCTGTGTTTATAATTGTTTATTTAAATAAATTAATCCAATGATAGCTCGAATAGGCATTAATTGATTATATTGATTCTCAATCGAGCTTTAATACTTAATTTATTAATTATATTATTAGTAATGTTGTTAAATGTAAAATATATAACATCCGTTTAGAGGAAGCAAATATTCATGGACTGGAATTTAAATTAATTTAAATTTAAATTAATGATTTTTATATGATTCTGTAAGCCGAGTAGTGTGGATTTCTCTCATAAATAATAAGGCTTATAATATCAATCGATGAATTTTTGCGTTTTCACTTTTGGGAATTGGTTGTGCAGGAATTATGAAATTTTGTAGCATAATAGATTTGCCAAAACCTGTATACAAATCCTTTTAAAGGATTCCTGATAAAGTAAATAAGCATTCACTGTGCCACGGAAATTGTTTGTAAGAGGTCAATGAAAAATGTAGTAAAAAAAGAAATAGAATTAATGAAAGAAAAAGAAAAAGGCCCAAGATTAATAGTATCTGCGGCACTTGGTAGAAACATGGTTTTTCTTTACTTTTTGGTGTATCAACTTTAATAGATTTTTATTCAGAAAAAGTTTTAGATCTCATTGTTAAATCGTCCTATTGTAAAGTTTGTGATTATTGGAAAAAAATATTGGACATTGCGGAATATGATATATGATAACAATGCACGTGGCTAATTGTTCTACTAATCACGAGAGATCAGCCGGAAAAATGGAGATCGATGCGATACTGTTCCTAACATCACAAGAAAAATATGATGTAAAATACTGTAATTATATTGATGATGGGACAGCAAGACTTATAAGGGAATAGTCTCAGAAGCGTATAGAAAGGAAAGTATAATAAAAAAAGAATGCATCGATCACGTGCAAAAGAGAATAGAAACGAGACTAAAAAATATAAAAAAAAGCTAATAAAAATCTTGGCAATAGAGGAAAATTAACTATAAAATTAATAAATTAGCTAACTATTAGTTAGTTTATTTAGCTAACGACCTTGCTATCAGGAATATCTCTCACAGTAAAGAAAAAAATGAGAAAAATCATATGAGCGACGTCATAAAATTTCGACTGATGAACAACTACAGCATCATAATTGTGAGAGCAGATTCCTGATGTCCTTGACAAAAAGCGAAGATCAACAGGATTTTGAAGAATTACACAAGACACCTCTTTCAAAAGATGTTGAAAATATTATCAAACTAGTGTATAAAGATCTGAAGCTCAAACAATTTGTTGGAACAATATGAAAGAGGTTTTACACAAAATAATGAGTTTAAATTCGATAATTTGGAAAATGGCTCCAAAAATAGATAATAACGGCGTAACAATCGTTTCAATTGTATTATTTATGCAATTTGCTGCAAGTGTTTTTAATGATAACTTTCAAAATATTCTTCTAATGCTTAAAATTAGAACATCGAAGCAATGAGATATACTAAGAAATTGATAACATGCATCGCCAATGTGGAAATTTGAGCGCAACAAGCTACAAAAGAGGCTTGACAATATCGACGATTATTAAAAGAAGCTGAAGATCATTTTCTAGCTGAAGGTAAGGTGTATGGTGCTGGAATAACAGATTAAAGGTAAGACCATTTTTATTATATAAAAAAAATCATTTCGAATCCTTTTTTGCGTTTTTTTTCCAAAACCATTTTTCAAGACGGATGTAAACTTTTCTCCAAAACTAACAATCCGATTGACTTTAATTTTGGCAGAAATATTCTTAAGATTATTTATCGGGTAACGTACGATTTTTTTAAATATGTTAATTTATTTATTTATAAAAATTTTTTAAATTTTAAAATGAAAAAAATTTTTTTTCAAATCGAGCTATGTTTCACATTTTTCAATAAAAAAAATCCTACGTTACACGATACCTGTTATATCTATTTACAAGAAAATATTTTATATAAAGATTATGCGTTTTGTGATTTTCTTCGTGTCCAAATCCATTCTTGGAATGCCAACGTTTCATAAACCTTGCTGTCTACTTCGTCAGGGCGAAGAGCAGTCTGATACTGAGCAGTTCTTCCGGGCCTTTTATATTACGCTATTTGTTGGAGTGATAGGGGGAAAGAAGAGAATTGTGGATGGTGATGGGGAGAGAGGAGGAAATTGATCGGTCTTCAATAACCGGGAATGATTTTCCATATTTTATTTATTTATGTTGTAGCCATTATTTCTATTTAGATTAGTAGGGTGTTTTTGTATCTCTATGGCTTTTCTATACTTTCTTGGAAAGTATGATGTAATGTTGATTATTGTGGTCGTTTTATCAAACAGTATTATTCTGTTTCGATGTTATATTCTGATAATGCTGACTGCGTAGCGTGTTTTAGTCTCACGTTGGTGTTTTTTTATCTGTAAGTTGACCATTCTCCCGATTTCTCCAATATACTTGCCCGCAAGGTATTTTGTACATTCCTACGGAGTTGAATGGAGGTCTTTGATCTTTAAGATTTCTTAAGATTTGTTCTAACTTTTTGAATGGTTTAAAGATAGTGTAGATATTGCGTTTGTTTAATATCCTGCCAATCCGATCTATGATTCTTTGACATATGGGAGAAGGGATAAAATCTTTTCGTCTAATTGTATGTCAGAAACCGTTGTTTGTATGTTGATTATTTTGTGTTTTATGTTTTTTTTTATGTTTTATTTTTTATTTTATGTTTTTTTGTCGTGTCCGTTTTTCTGCAAGACTAATTTTAGGTGGTTGAGTTCTGTCTGTAGATGTTCTTTGTTAGAGATGATGAAAACTCTATGTACAAATGAGTTGATTGCAGACTGTTTTTGTGCTGAATGATGATGCGACTTGGCACCAGTAGATATCTATCTGTGTGTTGGTTTTTTTTCTGTACACTTGATAACCTAAAGTATCGTCATCTTTCTTAGGGTGCAGTCGAGTTGCCGCAAAGCACCTGTGGAAGCCTTAAGAATATTAAGAAAATATTTTGTTTTTTGATTTCATCACCTTCGCTCTTGGAAATATTACATCCGTCCGATCTCGCTGTAACAAAGGAGCTTTGTGCGAATTGCTCTAGTCATTTTAGATATATAGGCTTTGCTTGATATAAGAGTTTTAGAGTCCACATCTTAAAAATAAGCGCGCAATTGAGATCACATTACTGAAACGAATGATACTGAGTTTGTAGAACGGTTGAAGAATTTCTAGAAAAAAGTATTTTTACCGTATAGAAAATACGAACATACCGATGCTTTGCGAAGACTGGAAATACCAACAGAGCTGAAATTCTATGTAGCAATAGTTGTGCGATCTTGCGATAGATGATGCTGACATATGTTAGATAAGGACTAATATACGTATGCATTTGAGTGAGACAGAAGACGATATACAATATAATATAACATACAAGAAAAGTGAATCAAAGATCTCACTCTGTTATCAAATTTGGAATTAAAAAAATCCTTGAATCGATAAAACAGACGACTTTAGCATCGTCTTATAATACTGTATGTAACATAACATTTTCTTTATTTTATCCATTTTTAAATAAATTTTTAAAGCTGCTCCCACAAACTATTTTCTTCTCTATGTATAGTTTTCTATGTACAGTAGCAGGAATGCCTAGGGCATTTGATTTTAGGGATCCACATTTCGTTTTTAGTTATTTTTACATTCATAACTATTAAAATCTGATATGACCGAACGTTACGTCAGCGATTATAAAACAAAATAAATGTATTGTAGTATTTGTGAATTGTGTTTTGACAGCCGGCTGATGTAAATCAGTTTTAATCAATGAAATCTCTCTTTATCAGATAACCTAGTAATTAGCTAATCAGTTTGATAGAGATATATATATATATATATACATATATGCACTTTACTGTTGTCTTGCATTTCATTGGATCCCAAAACAAAAGCTGCGCAGCCATATTCGCGCGAACCCGCATTTTTTCGCGAATGTCCTTATCGGTTATATTGTGGTAACCATACCCATTAGCAATATTGAATTTTTTAATAGTCTGCAATTTTTAGTAGCGCATGTATTGGTTTGTACACTTACGAATATGGCGGATGCATTAGGAGCTTAAAGGCCATGGCACACACCTTTCATAACAGTAACCATATGTCCACATGAACTTGTATAATCGCATAAACGTATACATAAAGAGAATTATCCAATCACATTTAACGAGCATTTTTATAGCAGAAATACGATTGGATAATTTTCTTTATTCTTATTCAAGTTTGTGTGGAATGACCCTAAGACCGGAATCAGACTGAGCATTAAAGATGCATTAAAGATTGAAATTTCATCAATAAGGACAAAGAAATTTTGACTCTTTTTGTTCTGATTGATAAAACTTCAATCTTTCAATCTAATTTCATTCTTCAATGCGTAATCTGATTCCGGCCTAAGGGACTGCCATAGAGGATAGAGATTAGAAGACCCGAACTAAGCTTTGAAAAGTATTGTCAAAAAGTATTTTTCATTCTCTTTTTATAGGCAGTGCAACCATCATGACATCACAACAGTGCAGCATTGCAGCAGTCGTTCCAAAATTACTGCCAATACCACTGTAACGTCGTATTTTGTAACAGAACGATTTTGCAGTAGACTGGTGTAAAGACATAAACGTATTAAATTGTTAATAAATTTTAAACGAAAACAGCAGCGATAGTTTTTCCGAAGAAAATGAACTAATCATGGGATCACCAATTCAAGCAATTTGACCTCGTGTTAAAAAGTAGATGGACACAGATAATAAATATTTAGATGTGGAATTTAAGTTTATTTCCGACAAAATGAATATATGTGCATCTTCTGCAATTAAATATAATGCATTTATTTTTTATTTCCTGGATCGAATATTTAGACACATTGTGCTTCTTTAAGCGACGCCATATTGCATTATAAGGGGCTCCGCATAAAAAACAGGGAACAGAAAACAGAGAATAAGAATTTTAACCTATCAGAAACTGTGTATTCCACAATACATGATGGAAAGGCCATAGGCGATCAAAAGTCTGCAATATCTGTTTGTCCTCGTCTAAACGCTGCACCGTAATGCACCTGCGTCGAAATATACACATATGTCACATGTACAACAGTATACTTTCCGACATTGTAAAAAGCTAAGTATGAGTGTGTAAATGTATGTCAATGTTACCAATTTGTCAAAAAATTATTTGGTAGTTGTACTTATTTTGCAATAAAACCTTAAAAAATCGCTCATTCTGAAAAAATTATATATTATAACTAAGTCTAAATAAAGATCATAAATCTATTATTGATAGGCAATATAATATATAAGAATAAGAATGAAATATAAGAATAAGAATGAAAGACTGCAATGCATTCTGGCATTATACTATGGGTGCTTTCCAGCAAGAACACAGACATTGTGTAACACAGTGAATCATTTTGTCCTTTTTTAACATAGACAAACAAGGATATAATGATTCATTGTGTTATACAGTGTCTGATTGTATCCTTGCTGGAAAGCACCTTATAAAACTAAACTATATTCCAACAAATACTTTACACAGTGGAACACGATGTAACGTCTCTGTGTTCTAGCTGGAAAACAGCTATCAATATAGAATTAGAATCCTATATTTATAAGAGAAGGGCGACCGACTTATGTCAGTATTGCAAAAGTACTAAACAGTACTAGAAAAATATTAAAAATGGCAAGACCGACTATGAAATATCAATCATTCATTAAACAGCCATTTTTAATACACAGAAATAAGTTTATCATTAGTCTAGTTTCCACTGAGGATTTAATCCGGATCAGAATGTAAGAATCAACCAACTACGAGTATTCCCCTGTTACATTCAAACGACAGGAAAATGCTCGACTGTAGTTGGTTGATTTTTACATTCTGATCCGAATTAAACTCTCAGTGGAAACTAGGCCATTGACTTCTAATCACGTGATTGCAATGACCAATCAGAACACTTAATACCAGTCGCACTTCTCTTATAAATCTATGACTATCATGTATTATCGTCGATCTTTTTGCGATGCTCGAAAATAAATCACTAACATCATTCAAATCTCTATTAATTTGATAAATTTTAATTATTTTAGCGATTTTCATTAGGAGCATCGTAAAAAGGTGAATATTTTTATATAGTTAACACTTACTTTTTCAGAGGGTAGTTCATGTCAGAATTTTATGGTTATAGCAGGAAGGGAGTGTTTATATTGGCCGTAACTATATGCCGTAATCTGTAAGTATTGATTAATCACAGTCGAGTATTCTCCTTTTACTGTAAGAAGGAAATACTCAAAGGTGATTGGTCAATTTTTATATAGATTACAGCATACGACATATGATTACCAATATAAACGTTCTCTAAGGGCTGAACACAAGAATCGTCACTTAAGCGGGGAGCACAGACTCTTACATAACGCATAACACATGAGGCATAAGAAATTGAACCAGAATTCTTTATTTTATAGAAACGAAGGACTTGGCTGGCGAAACTCTTCTATTCCGCCGAAAACAAAACCAGCGTTCAACGCTCTTCGCTGAAATCTTCTTAAATCTATTCTACAATAGTTGTAAGCGTAGTTGTAAGTGGTTGTAGTTGTAAGAATTGACCAATCACAGTCAAATATTCTCTTCACATTCGACTTGATTGATCAGTTCTTACAATTACAATCACTTACAACTACGCTTATGAGAATAGGCTTTACCTTTTCACGAAGCGAAGTTTCGCTGGCGAAGTTATTCCCACTATGTCATAAATAAAGAAGCGAATAAACAATTAAAAAATTGACCAATCAAAAAATGTTTTGAAATATTTGGCCAATCAAATGAGCCATAGCCAGAGTCAACGTTGCTTCTCGTTGGACAATGGCCTAGTTTTTACCAAAGATTTGTTCGCGTTGCAAATTCCAACATGCTCCAACATGCTCCTACCACAGCTCCTACTCACTCTATCAAACGCGTTGGAATGAGTAAGAAGCATATTACAACATGTTGGAGCATGCGACGCGAACAAACCTCAAAGGTTTAAACCACCATTAGAATATAAGAACCAGCTACAATCGAGCATTCCCCTGTTATTCGATTGTATTTGATTGGTTCTTACATTCTAATCCGATTTAAACCCTCAGTGAAAACTAGGCCAGTGTTGAACTTTGAGCGAAGCTTCGTTCGCTACGCATTTTCGCATTAATCGACGTAGGCTTCGCGAAGCTTTGTTGCATGAAATTGTGCCTTTATATTGGATTGTCCGGAAAATTCGTGCCGACTAACCTATAATTTAATAAATGTATACTAAAATTTAAATCTTCTGCGTTTCAATTTTCCTTCAACATCGGCACGAACTTTCCGGACAACCCAATATAATCGGAGTATAAGGTAGCGATTAAGTTATACTTAAAACTCAATCGAGCCGTTATTGAGATCCTATTATATATCTCGATCCAGCGCAACTCGCCGGTTCGCGACGTTCGCGTAAAGGAGTGTTTTACGCCATGTTTTAACACTAAAACACTATTCGCGCATATTTATCAATAATAATATAAATCCGATAAATGGTAAAGAGTTATTTTTTGACCCCAGCTAGTATTATAACAACGATATTTTTAATTATATTCCTTAATTATAAATACTGTTGTGATATTCTGTCTGAAATGCAAGGTGTACGTCCACTCCACCATCTCACGTTATCCTTTCCACATTCATGCCCAACGAGCGACTAGGATTGTGTTGGCTGAATGGGGGGCAAGAAGGATAAGAGAGAAGAGGGGAAAAGTCCATGGCTGTGCCATGCATCGCTAATGCAAGCAATTATTTTTCGTGAGTTCCAACACGTCCTTAACATCTCTTCTGTACGCGATTACCAGGAAGAATTAAGATCTACCGGATGACAATCCTTCTTCTTCTCTTCCTCTTCCTTCCTTGAAATCCTTCTCCTTCTTTGCCTTCGATCAATACTCAAAGCAATTTTGCAGAAGAGATATTGAGGATTTTCCAAGCATTCGGTTCTTTGCATAAAAGAAGCGACCCCGTTACATTCCCTTCGCTGCGAACGCATCTTTGGTGATCCTTGCTCTCATTCTTCTGTATTCCTGCCCACCTAAGAAGATCGAGCGCGATCGCACCCGTTCAATTAATTGTCCGGTTTAGCAATTACGAACATGTTCTCCCCTTCTGCCCTTTCCTTCCACTTGAATTGTCGCGATGTTTACATCTGAGCGTCAATGCTGTGAATGACTCACAAGCTGACAAATCGCTGACGCGTTATAGCATCAAGGTTTCGCTACTTCATTTAACTAATTAATCATTAATATATATGTACTTATGAATATATAATCTAGATAATGATCAGTTAAGCTACAAAGAATACTTAATGCTTGTTATTTTTTTTATGTTTCTTTTTATAGATTTTTTTTTATTGTTTTATTTGAATTTAATCTTAGAACGACATATTGAGTGTGACACAACTTTAATGGCTAATAATTTTTATAAAAATAAACATAGTGTAACAAATATTTTTTATTAAAATATTAAATATCAAGGAACATAACAAGCAAAATGTATGTATCTTTACTAATAATAATAAAACAATTAATTAAAAAAAAAACAAATTTTGGAAAACTTTTTCTTTCCAAAATTTATACTTGTTGAAAAAAATAAGGTTTTTTTAAATCTTAAAAGTGTTCTAGAAATTTTTAATTTAAAGAAAAAGGTATGGTTAGGGTAACTCCCATATGCTGGCTAATATACCGTGCTGAGAATTTACGCTGCAGAAGTCAGAAAAAATAGAAGGAATGGGGATAATTTTCCCGCAACTACTCTGTTACATGGCTTTATGTTAGTATTGTGTTATAATTTCAATTTCTGACTGTTAATATTAATGAAATTATTGTGAATTGAATCGATTTGTCACTGAAATATATAACGTCATTATAAATTATAATCTACATGATTACTGTAGGACGCATAAAGGACTTAATGATTATTTCATAATCCATAAGTGTAAAGGAACAGTAAAGCATGTTATACAGCAAAATACAAGTGCTTTGCTTTAGTATTCTTTATTTAGTTTATTTAGTCTTACATATCAGATCTGTTTGGGATATGCGGCATTTTTAGCGAGCGGAATTTATGCCCAAAGCAAAGTGCGCAAATTGAATTCAGTGCACTAAATACAATAAACGCATTACATGAAATGTGTACCTCATACCATAACGCTTGTAATACATCTGGAAAGATTGTAATTATTATTCATTACTTCATATACATATTCATCATTCTTATTCCTTAATAAAACTTTATAAATGCATTTTATAAGTTGTTGTGTTATTTTACATCCTATTGATATGCATTATTTGTAAATTTTTCATGAGCTGTAGCTATTCCCTTCCTCTATGAGTAGCCATTCTTATGGGATATACGGCAAAAATGCTAGGGTTTCAAAAAATTTTGTGCGTATATATTGGAGTTACCTTATATAATCGAACATTTCAAAAAAATGTTATGACTTGGATGTGGCATTACATTATTATTATTAAGTATTACTTGCTAATTGACTCGCTGTCCTTTATGCCAAAGAAAAAGAGTATTCAAACGTGTTCAAATCTGCCAAGTAGATTAGTCAACTTTTAAAATTATAGAAATCATTTTTATAGAAACCAATTTTTGAAATTAAGAAACGCCTCGATATGCCATACAGTGTCGTTCTAAGATTAATAATATTGCTTATTGTTTTATTTAAATTATAGTAATAACATTATATACGAAAAAAATAAAGTCCGAGCTAAAGGTAGGAGGTTTTATGTAGTTTTATGTACTCTTTCCTATAGATACCATATGTGAATCATACAATCTTGAGATGATGGTCTAATTAAAGCATATGTGGAACAGAGTTAAAGATAACAATCTCGCTAAAAATAATTTCATGACACATAATTAACAGGCAAAACTCGAATTGTTAAATTTAGATAGCACCTAGATATTCTAGAATATCATGCTTTCATCGCTCGAATTCAGGACGCTCGATAAGCTAGATCAAATCCGATTTTTGGACACATTTGTTCAACATGTCGTATTGTAGTAAAAGACAAAAGCAATCGATTTTAATGGAAGAGTTCTTACTTATGTGTAATCTTCTATGCGAAAAGAAATTAAGCGATTAGTAATGAAATATTTCATTTAATATATAGGTCATAGAATAACAAACAATGAAAGAAATATTGTGGTTGTGTGAAGATTATACCACATTCTCTTCGCGCAAGACAATTTCTTTGAAGGCTTCTTGGAATTTACACGATTGTGACGCGGTTCGAGATCATTGCTGGCTGGCTGGGTAGTTAACAAGCTAGCTGGTCGACCGACCGGCTGGTTCGAGATCATCGCTGGCTGACTGGATGGATACCTACACTCTTTCGCATCGATGCCAGCAGGCAGGCAGTACCGTGTTGCTGAGCAACCAGACGGCTAGACTACCTTTTGCCGATCGGTTGGGGTGCGCGGGAGATCACGCGCTTACTAGACGGGGAAGGCGGAGGTATGAAAGGGTAGAGCCGCAAGAAGGGATGGCAACGAAGAGTGGGAACGAAGGGCATTGGAGGGGCAATACCCCTCATGCGGACCTCGACGAGCGCACACAATGAGGGTTGCGCTGATAGATTGCACAACGGTGGGAGTGCAACGCTACGTTGGCTTCGTGCAAGAACGGGGGTGCGAAGAGTGGTGGGTACTGATCCGGCAGGGTCGGGCTGCCAGAGGGTGCATGCGAGGAAAAAATGAATATTCGCTAAAATGATTTTGAGGCCGCCGACTACTACTATGAGCGAATTGTTTTTTCTGGCGGGAATAATCGATGGTCCTCGTCGTCGTCGTCGTTGCGTTGTTTCAACTTTTTTTTTATTTCGTTTTTATTTTGTCGATGGCGTTGTAACCAAATTGCTCGCCCAATACTGCAGCGAACTGGTCTCCAGCCGGATTTACGAGGGTGAGCGAAGAACTGAAATCGCTATTCGCGGTTTCAACTACAGTTATTGCGACACTATAAGAAAAAATAGATTGGCAAAAGATACATTGTCACGCTCTTCTCTTTTTCTTTTCTTCGTACCAGGCTGAAGGAATTACTGTAATTTTTTATTTGCGGTTAATTAATTGAAACTGCAAAAAAAACAAATTTTCGTTATAATAACAACTAAGGAAATTGATCAACAGACTATTCGGAAAGGATTAATTAAATGGAAATTAGAGATTCAACACATTCAATCAATATCAATCGCAATTCAGGAGAGCAATTAGTGTATAATTTTATTTTGCAAATTATCAAGGCCGCATATATATGTATTGTATGCATACATATATATATATATATATATATATATATATACACATGTATATAATGTACACATACACATAAAAAATGCGGTTAAATTTATTACCCAAAAAGAATATGGATAGAATATAAAATAAATGGACGAGAAAATCGTTAAGAAATTGATGTTTTAGAATAAAATGAAAGCAAAAAGTATTGCTTGACATCTTCTGGATCACACACAATTTTAGTATAAATAAAAATTACTATCGCTCAAAAGTAAGTTTGCCCATTCCAATTTGTGTATCTTTCTTATACATATACGATATAAAATAACATTTTAATTCTGTTATATTTTTTTTAGAAAATAGAAAATATAAAATTTTGAGTCGAACATTATTACTTAGTTTAACATTTAAAAGATAAACAAAAAAGATTGAAATTTACTTTTTTTCATTTAATTAAGGAAGATAGAGTAGGCAAATACTTTTGAATGATTCTATAACTCTTTCACTCGCGATCTTTTTCAAACGAAAATAGAAAAAAAATCATTTTCACTGTTTAAAAGTTCCTTCCACAAGCTTTTCGCAAGCCGTCAATTAGCCGGCGTATACACAACCTATTTCTCTTTATTCAAAACTAAACATTGTTTACATCAGTGCTTTATGTGTTACCTGCGGCAGTTCCGTGCTTTGAGCGGTGAAATATTATGAACGCGAAATGCAGCAGCGGCGATGGCGACGGTGGCATCAACGACAAATAATAAATAAAGACGAAAGGCATATTCTCAGCTATTAAACAGCTGGAACTGGGCGGTGCATGCGGTTATGCCGTCCCTGGCTGGCAACGTCGTGGTAACGGACGATGAGGGACGTGACGGAAGGGGAAATTCTGACGGTCGTCGATGGGATGTCAGGGGTGGCTGAGCCAGACGAGGCGAGGTCAGTTATCCGCCACGCCCGACGTCGACGTCGCCGCTCCAGTACGGCGCATTGCATTTTCGGCGATTCCGCGCCGCGCCGTGCCGTGCGCCGCTTGCGTATTGCCGCATTGCCAACGTTTTCGTTTTTTCCTTCCTACGACCAACCTCCCTCCTTTAAGGTCATCATCCCCGCAACTGTACTCTCTCTCTCTCTCTCTCTCTCTCTCTTCTTCTTCTTCTTCCTCCTCTCTCTCTCTCTCTCTCTTCTT
>NW_012130067.1:8681798-8688016 GCF_000143395.1 Atta cephalotes | reverse complement strand
TCTCTCTCTCTCTCTCTCTCTCTCTCTTTCTTCTCTTGTTTCCCCCTCTCTCTCTCTTTCTCTCTCCTCTTTTTTCTGTCTTTCTCTCTTTTGCTCTTTTTCGTTATTTTCCGATTATCAGATTTTGTCCTTTTGTTTTAATTTTTTTTCTTTTTCTTATTTTTAATGATTTGATTGTAAACTATTATTACTGCATTATTAAATGGATTGCTTTTTGTATGATCGTTATTGTTCGAACGGTTGTTTTGTAATTGTATTGAATTAATTGGACAAAAATGTGTGATTGTTGTAAATAAATTAATTCAATCTAAACTGAATATTTATCACGTCGAGTAACAAATATATTTTTAATTGATATATACTATGTTTTACAAATTGTTGAACTAATTTTACAAGAAGAATTAATCGAAACAATTCTGATAATCTCGGTATCGTTTGTTGTCAAGGAATTAAATTCTTCAGTATGAAATTAGCCTTTTCTCTCAAACTGTGTAAATTGCATTTTCTATCGTGTACATCTTTAAGTTTTACAGTAATACGTTCACTTATGTATTTAGTTTTCTCGTGTAGGTCTCTTTTCGTATTCCGGGTTCCTTCCGGGGAATCCTTCCCCGAGTGTAAATAAATGTCGTTCTCTTCCGTGCAACATCCGTTGCAGTCTTAATCTCGACATATCGCTTTATAACGTGTCCAAACTGCAGTTCACGCGAATCACATAATCGTTATTTTGCGAATGCTGACAAATGGAATCTAGCGCGGATTGACCATCCGTCTGTCCAGTTCGCTCATATAAGAGAATCGATATTTTCAATTTCGGATACACTCTTCTCTCGGCTAGCTCTTATTTCGTGCACATACGTATACACGGGCGTTCGCAGGGATTCAGTCAGAGCGTAAGATTTTAGAAAGAGAAGATAAAAATTTTCCTTCGCATAAAACTTATCAAATAATATTTGTATTAAAGCCAGTCTTCGAGGATTTCAATAGTGGGCCCGATGAATATATTTAATATTCGAATAAATATATAAAAACTGAATAAAAATATCCATATACTTTTTTTTATTCGTCAAGAAACGAATAAATACTTTTTCTATTTGAATGAATATTTTTTGAATATGATTACGAATATTTTCATTTTCGTATTTACTTCTACTCTGTATTATTTGCGCATAGTTTGCAAGTCTATAAGAGAACAAAAATGAAAACATGAGAACAACAATGAAACCGTTAGAGATCAATGAATCCATCAATGATGATAGTAAATTAGTGACGCGGCACGGTATTATATTGTTAAACAAATTGAAAATAAAAATGATGTCATCTCAAATAAAAATTTATTACAACTTTGCTTCCGCCGTTTTTTTTTCCGAAATTCGAGGCTTTATTGTAAAAAACTGGTTATACATTTATGATTCAAAGTATTGTCCATCGCTGGCCATTACTTTCTCCCATCTTTCGGGTAGCGTACGAATCTCGCGTCGAAAAAACTGGTCAACTTTTGAGGCTATCCACGAATCGATCCAATTTTTTACTTCTTCATAAGATCGGAAGTGCTGGTCAGCCAGGCCGTGTGCCATTGATCGAAACAAGTGATAGTCAGAGCAACGTCTGGAGAATACGGCGGGTAGGGTAGGACTTCCCATTTCAACGTTTCCAAGTATGTCTTGACCACTTTCGCAACATGGGATCGAGCATTGTCATGCTACAAAATCACTTTATCGTGTCTCTCGTTGTATTGCGACCGTCTTTCAATGCTCGGCTCAAATGCATCAATTGCGTTTGATACCGATCGCCTGTGATTATTTCAGTCGGTTTTAACAGTTCATAATACACTACGCCGAGCTGGTCCCACCAAATACAGAGCATGACCTTGGACGTCAAAATCACCGTTCTTGAAGCATTGAAACCACTCACGTTCTTTCACTAATAGCGGCCTCACCATAAGTATTTGAGAGCATTCGATGAGCCTCAGCCACAGATTTCTTCATATTGAAGCAAAAAATTAAAACCTCCCGCAAATGACGAGAATTTGGCTCGTAAACTGACATTTTCAATCGAGAATAACTTTATAATGCAGACACAAATCGACTAATGTTTCTATGGGGTTATGTTGACAGATGCCCAAGTTTATTGTCGTCGTATGACATCTATGATCTATTTATTTCGACCACTTACCGCTAAAGCCATTTATAGGAAAACGGCGGAAGCAAAGTCGTACACCTAGTATTATATAAAATTATATTGTTGATGTTATCTCAAATGAAGACTTATGTAAAATTATATGTCATATCAAATAGATTGTGCTTATAAATAAAAAATGTATTCTTGCTTTTTAAAATACATTTTTTAATTTCTAAATTTTCTTCATGAAATCTAAATATTACAACGACAAAAATAAATAAAATTCATTTTTTTTAAATTTAAAATCTAGTTAAGGAATAACGATTGCTTATTGGAGCTTTCTTTTTCAGTTTATATTTTGTTTAAATGAATATAAATACTCGTTAAATAATCATTTTTTCGTGAATAAATATTTTTTAAAACTCAAAATTTTGAATGAATATATGATTACATTTTTTTAACATGAAAATTTTGAATAAATATAATTTGTAGTTCAATTACAAATTTTTATATTCATCGAGCACATTACTTCAGCGAACTCTTTTTTTTCCAGCTTCTGTCTTTTTATAAGCACTTTTTTTCTGCATATATTAAGCATACATAATCCATTGATGCCCGTTTCTATCAATATGTTTTAATTTTAATTTTGGTTCAATTAATTCTTCATCTTTTTCTAATTCTAAGAATTAGAAGTCTCTACTATAAGTCTTCTCTACATTAGTAGAAACGAATGAGATAATTTTTTGACATTGTTAATCGCAATGAGATTTCTATTCTTCATAATGTAAAAAAAGATTGATCAATTCAATTCTTTTGGTGCTCGTTGTGCATGGACTAGTATACTAAATAGTATACATGTTTCATTGTTGGGAAACAAATTTTAATTTCTTTTAATATAGTTGCTAATTTCAATTCTTTCAATTCCTTTTTATTAATTTTGTTATCCAGAGAGTGTACTATAGTTCATTGTGAAAATTATTTAAATTATTTAAATTAATAGTAAGAAAAAACTGCTTTTGAAATCTTCTAATGACTAATGTTATAGCCAACATATTAAAAGGATGTAATGCTATAATATAATGAAAAAACTGATTTTATCGGAAAATCGCTGCTTCAATGAAACTATTGAAAAATCTAAGTAAGGAATTATCGGTGATTTTTTTCTCAGTTTCTTAATGGATTTAAATGTACGAACTATAAAATCATATAAAAAAATTTTACAATAGTTATATAGCTGCTTTTTCTCTTATGTATGTATAGCCGATAGTATTCATAATTTAATTATTTCGCAATAAATTTATTTACAGATTCAGCGCATTAATATCTTTCTAATAGGATGCCTGATTGAGCATCAAATTATTAAATTGCTTGCTCAATTTAATTTGTGATATTACTACATTAGTTCAGTTGCGTTTCTAGGGCTGGTATTCATAGTCGATTCTTATTTTAAGACCGTCTTAAGTAATGTCTTAAGTCGCTAATACGGCCCTCTGATTGATTCCTGACTTCTTAAGACTGTACTTAGACGATCTTGAATATAAGATCTGACTATGAATACCGGCCTAAGTCCGAAAAATCAATTCGGCGCGCAGTTGAAATACATATGTAGAATATACAATAAATACATATTACATAACATGTATAATATGTATAATATTTGTATAAAGGAGGCTCATATAACAAGGCATAACACGGCGTAAGGGTGCCGGCGCAGGCGCAAGAGAATTATTCCCGGTCATAGTGGTGTGGCGCAATGGTGCAACAGAAATAAATTAATTTTATGTATTTCCAACGCCTGTGCCCACGTTACGCCAGCTGTTTTTGCTGGCGCGATTATGTTATACGTGGCGCGATTATGTTACACACACGATTTGGATTCTTAAAAACATAGACAAGGAAAATTATTATCGGTATTAACACTACCATGTTTCCTGATAATAATGAGGAAAATGATAATAATGAATCAATAGGGAATAATCTGTCCGAAAAACGTATGATATATATCCATATATTCAAACTTAACTTTGTGTATCCTAATACACAATTGTATATTAAAACACTGCTAGCAGATATAAAAAATCACAGCAGTTTATTTTTCACCACTTATTTGTATCAATAACAATGTTAAAAATTATTTAAGCATCTAAGATCCAATTTCAACTGTTATAGGCTTTAACTTTTACTTGTTGTTAATTTTTTTTTTGTCAAAATTTAGGGGAAGAGAATAACTGTCTTTCTTTCTGCGTACGCCTATGCACATATATGTAACGCGACTTGATCTGCAGGAGCGACTTCTCATTAAGTTACCCCTGACTATAGAATTCTATTATAACACTAGATCGCTAACTCGTTCCATTAACTATTGCCAAAACGTATGTACAGGAATGTCTGCGATTTTAGGGGTCCATATTTCGTTCTTAGTTATTTTTACATTCATGATTGTTAAAATCTGATACGACCGGATGTTACGTCAGATCATAAATGTATCGTAGTATGTATTGTGAATTGCGTTTCGACAATCGATGTAATCTCAGTTTTAATTTAATCAGTGACATGTCTCTCTATCAGATAATCTAGTTAGTAGGTTAAAGATATTTCAATATTTCTCCATCCAAAAAAAGATGGCAAAATTTGTTTTAATGAAATATTCCAAAATATTCCAAAGCTTAATTGAAAGGAAATGGATCGAAGTCTTCAATATATTAGATAAGTTGTAATTTTGAAAAAGTATAATTGCTTTTACTTACCAATAAGAAAATATACTTTGTGAGCTGTTTTTCTTACACAGGTAATAATATAAATAAGCGAATAAGACAGTCAACGGAATGTTCTCTAGCGAGAAGTGTTTTATTAGAGACAAGCACAGAAAGATAATCCCAGATGTTTAAGATATTTCAAGCACTCATCATGTTAAGAATGACGGTTAGTAGCATTAAAATCCTTTATATTATTGTTCTTCATTCAATCTCGGTGAAGATTGCAATCTCGACATAATATATGAGTATCAGCATTAAAATAAAATTAAATTGCGAAGAGAATTTCCTGAGAGCTGAATATATTCTAAATAAGATTTTTCCCGTAAAGTGATTACGAGGTCTTAAATGAATAGGTCTAAAATGAATAGAAAGAGATACAGATTATATTAACTAACATCTGAAGTTTATTCTAAAGTTTAAAAACGAGCATGTGTAATGCAATTCGAAATATTTAATATTTAGAATTCTCTAGATATTTTGAGATCTGTGTAGCCGCAATCCGTTCGAGACAGTACATAGAATGGAGATTGGCCTGTAATTTCGCTTCTCTGACGGACATTTGACTTTAGATATGGGATACATCATTGCAGTCTTTCAGGGTAAATATCATAGGTAAAATTAAAATCGACGATGTGAGTCAGAGCCAGAAGAAGACAGAGTAATATTGAAATAATTTGTCTGTCAGAAAGATCATCGATGGCATACGATTATTATGCTTCAAGCTCCTGATTACTTTATGCTCAATGGTATACCAATTTATACGTATGTTCCCTCGCCGACGAAAATAGAAGGACTGCAGCTCATCTAAAAAGGATGCAGTAAAAAAGAACTCATTGGCTGCGTTCAGTGAACTTAACAGTTGAGTGAGCGCCCGATGTTATTGTTGTCTTTTAGATCCAATCAGCATTTTAGATCTGGAAGAATACATCAATAGCAGCGAGCGCTCACTCAACTGTTGAGTCCGTTGAACGCGATCGGTGAGTTCATCTACGGAAAAATTGAATCTCTTGTTATGATTTTTTTAGTTGAGCAGACCAAAATATCTAAACCTCTTTCAGACCATGGTCGAAATCGCTGACACTTTGAAAAGCTTCTGAATAATATTTTTTCTTCGCGAATCGCACCAAGTCCTATATCCGATTTCTCAAAATCTTGAACCTGTCATAACAAACTTTTGTCCTCCATTCATTTCTTTCAGATTTTTCTAGCTTTATCTCTGGTTCGCATAACAGATTTTGGTTAAGAAATTAACAATTCTGTTATGTTTTTTCTAGTTTGTCAACAGTATTATGTATTAGGTGTACAACTTTGCTTCCGCCGTTTTTTTCCGAAATTCGAGAC
>NW_012130067.1:8679518-8681778 GCF_000143395.1 Atta cephalotes | reverse complement strand
ATTGAGCATTGTCATGCTGCAAAATCACTTTATCGTGTCTCTCGTTGTATTGCGGCCGTTTGTCTTTCAATGCTCGGCTCAAACGCATCAATTGCGTTCGATACCGATCGCCTGTGATTGTTTCAGTCGGTTTTAACAGTTCATAATACATTACGCCGAGCTGGTCCCACCAAATACAGAGCATGACCTTGGAGCCGTGAATATTCGGTTTGACCGTCGACGTGGAAGCATGGCCGGAACTCTCCATGATTTTCTGCGCTTGGGATTATCGTAATGAACCCATTTTTCGTCCCCAGTCACAATGCGATGCAGAAATCCCTTCCGTCTTTGCCTTTCAAGCAGCTGTTCACAAGCAAACAAACACCGTTCAACATCTCTCGGCTTCAATTCGTACGGTACCAATTTCCTTGCTTCTGAATCATTCCCACGGCTTTGAGGCGTTTTGAAATGGCTTGTTAAGTCACTCCCAATGATCGTGCCAATTCTTCTTGATTTTGACACGAGTCTTGCTGAAGTAATGCCTCCAATTCTGCATCTTCGAAAACCTTCTCTCTTCCACCGCTATGCCGGTCTTCGACGTCAAAATCACCGTTTTTGAAGCGTTGAAACCACTCACGACACGTTCTTTCACTAATAGCGGCCTCACCATAAGTATTTGAGAGCATTCGATGAGCCTCAGCCGCAAATTTCTTCATATTGAAGCAAAAAATTAAAACCTTCCGCAAATGACGAGAATTTGACTCGTAAACTAACATTTTCAATCCAGAATAACTTTATGATGCAGACACAAATCGACTAATGTTTCTATGGGGTTATGTTGACAGATGCCCAAGTTTATTGTATGACGTCTATGATCTATTTATTTCGACCACCACTTATCGCTAAAGCCATCTATAGGAAAACGGCGGAAACAAAGTTGTACACCTAATATGTACATCTTATGTACATCATTCTGTTGTTATTTTGTTAGCATAGCAGACATGTGTGTAGCAGACATTTAAAAATCAAATAAAAAATCTGCTTTCTATAGACTTGGCTATCAGGATATTTAATCTTCTGCGTTAACTAAGGCGCTGCACAATGACAGGGATCATAAAAAGTGACCAAAATATTGATGGATTTGCGTGAAACTCGGTATTTAGGAGTTTTTGGCGTCGCTGATATCGAATCTGATATCAAAAGCAAAAAATTCAAAATAGTGAATTCAATATGGTTATAATTGCGAAATTTTAATTTGCGTGAAACTCGGTGTCTAAGAGTTTTTTGAGTCGTTAATTTCGAATCTGATGTTAAAACAAAAAATTTTAAATGATATAATATAGTGAATCTAAACTTCAAAACTAGCAGAATTTGAAATTTCTGAAAATTGTTTTCCATAACTTTTTTATGTTGCTAAATACAATTCTTAAAATTAAATGTTACATCTATGATTAGCTTACAACATTATACTTTCTAGAATCTATCACGAAGAAGTTATAGTGCGATTTTAAATTCCTTCAGAGTGCTTGTTACGTGAGTCTTCTTGTATGTGGAGATGTATACTGCTCGCTCGCTCGCAATTTTCGTGATTACAAGGTATTTACAAGGAATATTCATACAATTTAAACATTTCATTGACATTTGTACATTCTGTAGCGATTTCCTTACTGAAATATTCGACATATTATTAAATTCGAATCGAACTTTCTATGAATATTTGGCGCTAACTGAGAAAGTATTAGGTGTACAACTTTGCTTCCGCCGTTTTCCTATAGATGGCTTTAGCGGTAAGTAGTCGAAATAAATAGATCATAGACATCATACGACGACAATAAACTTGGGCATCTGTCAACATAACCCCATAGAAACATTAGTCGATTTGTGTCTGCATCATAAAGTTATTCTCGATTGAAAATGTCAGTTTACGAGCTAAATTCTCGTCATTTGCGGAAGGTTTTAATTTTTTGCTTCAATATGAAGAAATTTGCGGCTGAGGCTCATCGAATGCTCTCAAATACTTATGGTGAGGCCGCTATTAGTGAAAGAACGTGTCGTGAGTGGTTTCAACGCTTCAAGAATGATGATTTTGACGTCCAAGGTCATGCTCTGTATTTGGTGGGACCAGGCGTAGTGTATTATGAATTGTTAAAACCGACTGAAACAATCACAGGCGATCGGTATCGAACGCAATTGATGTGTTTGAGTCGAGCATTGAAAGACAAACGGCCGCAATACAACGAGAGACACGATAAAGTGATTTTGCAGCATGACAATGCTCGAC
>NW_012130067.1:8665840-8678500 GCF_000143395.1 Atta cephalotes | reverse complement strand
TATAACCAATATTTTACAATAAAGCCTCGAATTTCGGAAAAAAAACGGCGGAAGCAAAGTTGTACACCTAATAGTTGATGAAATAATGTGAGAAGAAAATAAATTAGTTAGTTTTGTTACACTTTCGCTATACAAGACCGAAATTTCTATTTCGAATCCACCATTTTTAATTTTTCTTTTAATATCAGATTTGAAATCAGCGACTTCAAAAATCACTAAATACCAAGTTTCAAAGTTCCATCAACATTTTGAATTTTTGCCACTTTTTGGGGTCAGCGCGGCGCGGCAGCGATCCTCGTGCGCACATATGTTTGAGACAAATTTTGAGCTACTAGATGTTCGCATATTTGCCGCATATCTAAGTGAAAGTACGCAGTAATAGAAACAAAATGGTGCCATTAACATTTCTATAGAAAGGGAAATGTAGGAGAATGATTAATTGAGATAGGAGTTTATTGCCATAAATTATGAAAATTTAACACTTTATCTTTCCTTACTGCAGCATGTATTACTTTAGGTTAATTATTGACTATTTTGCAAACATCAACATTGGAGATTAAATTAACGGATAAGCACTTTCATTATCAGCATATTTCAAAATATACGATATATATTTTCATAAATCGCGATATATTTTCATAAATCGCGCGTTCGTCTTTTTAGACAATTTTTCAATTTCAAAGACCTACCAATAAGAAAATACTTTATTTATGTTCATAAAACTTATGTTCTTATTACTTTCATTACTATACAATAAGATAATATAATTTTTTTTCTACATCAATATCAAAAGATGAATTTTGGCCACTTTTTGGGATCCCTGGCCCACTGTGCGTTGGTAAATGCTTAGATTGGATGTTGCGAACTGAGGCGTGCTTGTGTAATAATCATTCAGAGCGGCATTGAATAGTGATACTTTAGTATTGATGTTAGTTAATTGATAAAGTGCACTCTAATTATTAACTGTCTCAAGTTCAAAAAATTATTTTTTACTAGTCAAAGGAGCGAAAATTTCGTACACTAATTTTACGAATTGAAATCCATTCAATCGCCAAAAATCATTAGATGTTTGTAATCAGTAAAAAACTCTGTGTAAGCATCGGAGAATTCTGAGAGGTGATTATGAGGAGGTAAGTAGACCACTGCTCCCCCCTCCTTCCTCCATCTTTGCCTAGTTTGTCACATCTAAGAAGTTGGTATCCAAGTCTCAGAGAAGCGATATGATATAACTCGAGCTATTTAGGTACAAAACTCATCTGTGCGATTGACAGTTAACATGGCATATATGAAAAAACTCGAAAAATTCATTAGCCATAATTTACAGATTTACTTCTTTCCGCCATTCTTCTTCGCAGTATGACGGTTCTTATTGTAATATTTGAGAATAGAGTAAGTCTTAAGGAATTTTCTTTTTATGATTAATAATCATTTTAAAACTGATTTAGAAAGATAATGTATTTTGTTTGTTATTTTTAATTTATTTTTTATTTGAGTCTTATTATATTCATATACATGTAATAAGGCTCAATGTCAGAGTTTAATCAAATTTTTTTCGTTCATTTACAAATATTCTATATAAATAATATATTCTATTTTTGTGAATGAATGAAATAAAGATTTGATTCTCTGTCTCATTTAGTTTATTTCAATATCCCCATAAATAGATTTTTTAAAAAATAAAATAAATTAGCTGGATCTTATTCGACTCAGGTAACTTAAATACAAAACATATTTTCTACTGTATATATCCGTGACGGGTATCTTTATTAATTCGATCACTGAAGCATAATTGAAATTATGTGTAGAACTGAATTATGGGTAAAAAACAAAGTTAGAATTAATGTCATACAAAATCATAAGTAGCAATAATCCTCTGTACAGAACTCGTAAAAAGTTTGCATGGAGGCGGATGACGAGATTTATAACAGACAGCGAGTAATAAAAATCGTCGCCAGGTAAGTCTGGTCAGTCTTGGTTCCTCTCAGCAGGAGACTTGGGTCGATGGTAGAAGCTAGGCCGGATCCCAATCTCTTGCTATATGCACTTACCCTTTCCATATAAGCTTTCTTTTCTTTTCCTCTATGGAATTGGTCTCGGGGAATCCTAGAGACCTTCGCAAAAACATTGGTCACCTTCTCTTAAAATCTTGCCTGATGATATTCTTAGGCAACTCTAAATATTTTACCTCATTCAGATTTTACAGATGTTTTATAGAATGCACGCCAATGTATTTTCTCGCATCTTTTCATTATAAAATATTTGGAAAAAGATTATTCGGAAAAAGAGATATTCCGTGTAATCGCATGCCAGCTGTCATAAACGCCATAACAATTATCGAATATGTTTCACAGATTGATAAATGCAAGCTGCAAGTTCAGAAAGCCTATACTTAATTTTATATTACATACGAAAATTTGTAATATATGTAACATATACTGTAGTATTTCCACGCGATATTTTTTGCATATAACACTCTGACCTTTGATGTTCATCATCGGCATTTCTCCGAACGCAAGGAATCGTGAAAAATTTCAGTGCGCATCTTGCGACCTCGCTCGTACAAAGAATTGTTTTTACAAACAACAAAACAACAACATTGTAGACCTGGAATTTCTTTCATTTCCAACGGCGTGTATTTATAGACATTCAAGGACACCAGACGCGTCGTTGAAATTAACATGTGGAAGCTTTCGCGGGTCTTCCCTTTGTTGTAATAAATTCGCTAACATCAGTTTTCCTCTGAGTTTGCAGTGCTTGAAACTCGTAACGCGTCTAAAATACCTTTGCGATGAAATATTAATGTACTCTTAATTTGTGACTCGTCGGAATAATGTATAATAGTCAGCGTTTTGTGTTAAGAAGATATGATAGATATATGTATATATCACATATATTAATATTTATACTTTAACAATCCGAATTGGAAATTAAAACAAGGTTCCGATAAAGACCTTACGATGTTTGCCTGATTCAATTGTTGAGATACTTGAAATTATTGCCTCATCCCTCTACAAATTAAATATTATAGTAATATTGTAGCAATATTATTTGGAAAGATCGTAATGTTTTATAAAACATTACTGCAATATTCATATGTTCGTTAAAATAAAGGATAAATATAAATAATATATCAAAAGGCTCAATATAAAAATAAACAAAAAATAATACAAAAGAGGGCTATGAGCCTAAAATGAATACATTTAATATAGATAGAATCAATAATACAAAAACAACAAATATCATACCCGATCGGGTCATTTTTAATGTTGATATAAAAAGTCGGTTATGAGATTTCATTAATACTAAGATTAAAATATGTAATAAGAATAAATATAAATTAAGATCTAAAAAACTCTAAAAATTATGATGTTTCTAATAAAACCTCGATGATCGCAGATGGTGTGAGCTTGACGTATTGATCCATATTTGAACGATTACTATTTGAGTGAAATTCTTGCATCTAGATGAAAATTATATTCAATTTCAAATGATTTGAATATCTTAATGGATTTCTCAGTATATAATCTTCTGTTAGATTATTAAATGATCAAATAATAACCCAATTACAATTAAATTACATTGTATATGTATATATATATATATATATGTATATATATATATATAAATAATATTAATAATTATAAATTAATTAAAATAAGAACAAATATACATGTATATACCTTGATTGATACGAGCTGAGAATGTAGTACAATTTTGATGAATAAATATATAAAATGTATATAAAATGGAGCAAACGTGCGACAGAATCAAAAAGTATTAGGTGTGGGAAAAAGTTCGAGGCGTTTTTTTAATGCCATCTAATGGGAAAAGCGCCACGAACTTTTTCCCACACTTAATATGTTATCAAGAGACAATATGAAAATGAGAAGATAGCGAGAAAGAAAGAAAAGTGGGAAATGAAATTTCGCAGAAGGGGGAAGGAGTACGAAAGAAAAAATACTAAGAGGGAGAAGCGTGTAACAAGAAGGAAAAAAGATTAAGAGGAGGGAAATGATTGTATAATTTGGTGGTATAATTCTGGCAGAAATTCTGTATCAACCTGTTTATTTAATCTCTGCCTTTGTCTTTTTAGATGTGCCATCTCAGATATAAGTCTTTTGTTGTAAGATGGTTCCTTGTCAAGTATTTTAATGTCATTCCATTTAAAATTGTGGTTATAATTAACACGATGGTCAGTGAGGTGACCAATGAAGAACCAGTTTTTTTCTTTATATCCGAAATGTGTTATCGTGTATTCCAGTTTTTACTCTTCTTTTGATTTGATCAATATAGCTCGCATCACAATTTTTACAAGAAATTTTATATACTATGTTTTAATTGGATAGATGATCCAATTGATCTTCTCCTCTTTTTATAAATTTCTTTAAGATATTCGAAATAGTAAAGGCCAATTTACAATTAAATTTAGGTTAAAGATAGGAAATTTTTAGAAATGGATTTTACATAAAGAATAGTAAAATATTTTTCTTTTACAATGTAAATGATTATTATGTGCAATATTATTATTATAGATGTGAAATTTTTATCTTTCATCAAATTTGAAAAAAATGAAAGAAAGAAGATAACCATTATTTAACAAAATATGAATAGCATTTACGAAATTTTTTTGATAAAATTGAGGACAATTTAATTATTCTGTCTACCATATCATAAATAACGCCTAACTTATAGCAAAACGGGTGGTGTGAATTAAAATTAAGAAATCTGTCGGAAAATGTTGTCTTTTAATATCTATCAAATTAATAATTCTCTGATTTTCTATGATAATAGTTGTACCAAGAAAATTTAGTCTCCCATTGTAAATTATAATCTTGTATGTAAGGACTTAAAAATATTTAAAATGCCGTCAATACTGTCAGAAGGAACAGCTAAAATAATGTCGTCCATATCGAAAAAGATAAAAAAATAAAAGATTAAAATGCTGTCAATACTGTCAGAAGAAGCCACTAAAATAATGTCCACATATTGAAAAAAATAAAAAAATAAAAGATAAAAATATCGATCAGGGGACTCGTTCCAATGATCTTGACCTTGATATATATTGCTAAGGTTATGATCTTGAGTAACCATCAATAGTTTTAACTATTTTATTACTCGTTAAAAAGTTATAAACAAAAAAAATTAAGAAATAACGTCTTATTTTTCAATAAGAATATCTTTGAATGAATGTAATCTCTGTGCACTGTCAAACTATTGCCGATGACTAATGTCATCAATAGAAACGAATTATTCAAGTGTTAATCTGAAGGGAATAAGTTTGAGAACAATCTATCTCTTCTACTTGTGTTCTACCGTACTAAACTATTCGGGGATTTACATTTTGGGCTGCGTCTCCGAACGATTCTCAAACTTGGGTTCTCGCACATGACTGACTCGCATTCGCAGGATGCTTCTGAGAGAATCGCCTTATCGATTAAACCGCTCCGCTGGCGGGCGGCGAAGTGTAAACTTCGCGGCCAGATTGGCTGATTATTAGCTCGGCATTACCAGATGTATCAAACTAATACGCGGCAAAACAAGGTATTCGAGCATTTACTTATAATCCTTCGCTTGTCTTTCGTTTTGCTCGAATCTATTTCTCGTTGCAGATCAACGATTCAATTTGGAGATACACGAGGCATCCAATCGCTGTTCACTTAGTGTTATCATTCGATTCACTTAACAGTTTCGGTGTCCGTCTTCAACATTATTTAACATACATCGAAAATGGATCCCGAATTAATATAGTATGTGCTATTATAGAGTATAGAGATAGTAATGCTGTAGTATAGTCACGATGTGAAAATTAAAGATGTTTGATCCACTTAAATTTTTTATATTAAATAAAAAATAAAATATAGAATATTTTAAATAATTTTAAAATAATTTATCTCAATCAATATTTTACAAAAAACTTTAATAAATTTTTTTTATTTTACTTTTATATAAAAGTTTTATAAAAAAACTTTAATTTAACTTATGTTATCGAGTAGATTTTAGTTGTCATGGAAATTTGAACAAAATCCAGCCGCTATTAATAATGAATTTTTCTGGCTATCATTTAAATATTTGAAACAGATTATATTCTCTTGTAAAAAGTAAATAAGATCGCTTTTATGCGATATTAAAGGGATCCTAAAGACGATTAGTCATATTATAAGTAGAGCTTACACAGTCGATTTATGTGTCATTGATACATCACTACATACTTGCATCAATATCTCTCTCTCAGGCATGCTACACATACACATAAATTTTTGCATAACGATAATATTTTAATTATACATCTAACATAAGTCCAATTCTAAGAACTCCAAGTTGTTTCTTCGTACAAATTAGTGTGTGGATTACTAATTCGTAAGTACAGATTGCACAGTTTTTATACGAAGCAAATGTTATCACGATGTAATGGCTCTAGAACGCCATATTGGATTAAGAAATGATAAAGAAGATCTCAATTTTGAAATTTTCGACATAAATTCCATCTCACAGACACGTATCAATGCGTATACTTTTCTAGAAAAGGATTTTGCAGTATCTGCAGTGAAGTGATCAATCTATGTTGAGAATAACAAAAAATTTCAAAATTGAGATCTTTACCATGTTAGTATTTACTTATGTAATGATATCAATGATACATGATGTCAATGATCATTTGTATATAAGTGCTATTTGCGATATGACTAATCATCTTTAGAATCCCTTTAAGGGGAACGAACACTGTAGAATTTTCAAAAAATCGATTTTTGTATTTTCATTTTAATAGATGTGTACACATTTCAAGAATGTCCTCTGAAAATTTGAAATTTCAAAAATGGTCAGAGATATGAAATTTTCTATTAGATAATTCGGTCGGACATCTGCGATTCATTTTTATTTTATTTTAGCAAGAAAATAAGCTTGCTGAATCACTTGCTCACTTCTTGCCTAACTATATATGTGAAGTTATATTATATATTGTGCCATGTTATAAAACATATGTTAATTTTACGCATATAATTAGGTAAGAAGTAAACATATAATTCAGCTCATTTTTTTGCTAAAATAAAATAAAAATACTATTCAGTGCTATTCAATGATCGTAGGGATCTCTTGCAAATTCTCTTGCAAAAGGAGCTTAGAGATCGCTTACAAATCGGTGGAAAAAATGTAGCGAAAGAATATTGCATAGAAATCGACGATGAACGCAACTTAGCAGTTGTTAATCAACGAATATAAGAAACGAAGAAAGAAACTCGTACTTTACGCCAACAGACTAATTCCGAATTCCGGAATCAAATTTTGAAATTGAAAGGGTTACTTTATGGCCCAGGAATCGCTGAACAGACATTAGTCCAAACTATTCCATTTCATCCACGTGTAATCTAATACAGAAACTTTAATTACATTTTTCTTATAACTACTTTTTTCGATTTGGTTGATATCGGGGTTAAAAAAATTCAAAATATGTGCAAAATAAATGCCTATCGTCTCATCATACAGTTTTTTTAAATTCAAAATTAGATTTTTTAGATGTTAAAAAAATAAAATAAAAAAAGGTCAAAATATAATTTTTTTTAAAAAGTTCAATAGCTTTTGTAATTTTGTAAAATTTAAACTTCCCTACAATAAGACAGAAATTAGTGATTCATACTTTAAGAATAATTTTGATTTTTTTTTATTTCTGATCAACTGTTTTGCAGAAATCGTGTCAACTAGCTCATCCCTCTTTTTTTTAAGAAGGTCTTTACGTTTAAGGGATAGAAAAAAATCGATTTTTTATTGCTTTTTTTGAAAGCTTATAATATCCCACAAAAACATTTTTTGCGAGAAACAAAAATTGTTTCAAAATTGTTTCAATATATAAATTCAAGATATATGAGATAAAATATAAATTCAAGATATACGAGATAAAATGATGTGATATTTGAGACCACTTGATCGAAATAGCGCGCGCCAACAAATTGCCATAATCGATGCTCGCGATTATATTCAACCTTTTGAGACCATTTTAGAATTTCTATTTTTAGAATGTTTCTAATAATGAATCGTTAAATTCGTTGATATGATATATTCATTATATGATACATTTGCTCTTAAATATATTCACTATGACAAAACAGTAGTAGAAATCGCAAATTTTTTGATAGTTCGTATCTTTAATGATGGTTACATGAGTTTTCTTAAAATTATGGAGATGATGGGAATTATCGACAATTTAGCTTATGATTTGACTCTTTTGCGAGACAAAATCCGTCTCAAGCGCCCGAAATATCGTGCGTTCACAATCTCAAAGAATACAAGAATTCGAGAGGAGAGAACAATATGAAATAATTTTTGTGAAGTAGAGGAAGGTGTCTTGTATAATCCTGGAATAGATGACTAATGGTAAATTTAAAAATTTTGATACATAGTAAAAAATGTTTCATTAAACATTAAACGCATTTTTCTCAAACACATTTTCCTGTGTTTTCGAATATGATGATCACTATTCCAAAAAAAACTATTAGTCCGACTGATTCTACACAGTTATACTCAGAGAACACGTCATTATGGCCTGAACTACAATAGAATTAATAGTTTACGTATTTTGGTATATAAGAAGAAAAAAATGAGCAAAATTCGAATTATTTTTTCAAACTGTCGCCATTTTGAAAATATGCATATGATATTAATTATCTTAATTCGGGCGAGAATTACAGTCCACTCATTAAGAAAAAGCTTCATTTTTTGCTTCCAGATCAACTATACTACTTGTATCTTGATCACCATTCGATCGAGTCATGATGCAGGTTTAACTTCAGCTACAAAAAAATATTTTTTTACATGTACGCACTTTCTAGAACTGTATTAGTTTTTAGATGTACTTAAATTTTTATTCATCAAAAAAAGTTCTCAAAAAATGCCTTTAAAATCAGCTCTCAAACGTAAAAACCCTTTTAAGGCCTACTAGCATCAGTTTTAAAAGGCACAAAAATGAAATATTGGGATCATTTTTTTTTACATACATATTAAGACATATATTTTTGTATAAATAAAACCAAATTTCATTTACGTGTATTGTTTTCTTTTAAAAAAGTCATAAAAATATTGTTAATCTTCCGCTCTCTACAGTGTTCCCCCCTTAACTTTATTTTTCTTACATATGTCATTATTTTTGTTTTCCTTTTTTCGTCACTACTTTATTTTATTTATATCCTTTAATTCTTTTTTCACATTTTGTAGTGCGCTTATAAACATAATGTACAAAATGACTCTCCGTCCGATTCCGCCGCGCAACTCCCCCATTCGCTTTGCATTTTTCTTCCCACTTCTCCTTCAGGACGACTATAGTGAATTCATATTGATTATATCAACCGATGCCAATAACGTATAGAGACAGATGGAAGATGTGGTGAGAGCTGGATTGTTGTATCGATCATCGGTTGGACAAGGACAAGGACAGTGGATGCTTTAGCATCCGCAAACTCATATCTATCAATCACCACGACTGTCTAATTATAACATTATGTACCGAGCTTCTCAAAAATACTGCTATTTTTTTACTTTATCAAAATATTTTCAAATTTTTTGGCGACTCCAACTGGTCTGATTCTGATGGATATTGAGCGATATAAGCAATCTCTTTCTCACATGATCCTATAGATTTGAAACTGCAGACTAACAGCCATAGCTACAGCAGCTGAATTGTTAAAAAAGATAAAAAAAGTTAAATTATAAATAACTATGTAATGAGATAACAGTGAAATGAAGTTCATCGTATGGGTATTCTACATTATATAATAAATAGATTTCTATACAGATGTACTTATACACCCATATAGATCACGAAATCATCTTTCATATAATATATTTTTTCAATTATATTAGCCAGATCCTAAAGAATAAATCGATCCTTCAAAGTTGTTAATGATAGTATTTATCATTATTTTTAGTCACAATTGAGATCGTGAAGCGAAATGCAACTATTGCAGCTTATTTTGCATGTTATAAGAATCATTTAGGTATTTTTTTTTGAATCAGTAAGATCATGTGGAACCGAGATTGTTTACATAGATTATTTACATGTCCAAAATAATGGAAATTAGCCAAGTTTGATTAGTTATATCTTGAAAACTGTTAATTTTAGAAAGTCACACGTACCCATTGACATTTTTAATTAGAATACTTGAAACACCACAATTTTCCAAAATATGAGAAGATTTGATCAAGAATTAAAATTCATAAAAAATGTGCGGAGTCTTTTTACTATTTATGTGTATCCTAATGTTATCTGAATCTTGTCCTGCAACAAGTAAGATTTGAATTTGGCAGTTTAGAATTAAAATTTGCTTGTGATTGAAATGTATGAAATCGATTAATTTTTATAGATTTGGACATGAATTTGGCTGAACTCGAATATAAAGCTTAAAATTCATTCCTTGAGAATATCGCGATATTTGGCAGTTGTTTTTTAGTTTTAATCAGAAGTTGTTCTGACAGTCCTTTGGACTCATTTATTATTGCATAACCTAATAAACTTGTTGTGGAAGGAAGAGATATTACATAAATAAATAAAGCTATCCTCTACTATTTAAATATTTATATCAATAATCGTAAATTTATATCAATTGTCGATAATGTCAACGCTCTTCAATTACCTTCGGGATTCTTAAGAGAATCCTAAAGTCGTCTGTATTATCGACTAAACCATATAATTTATGTATAATAATTATTTTTTTCTTTTTTTACTGATTCGAAAATCCTTTTCCAGAATGCATATATTTTACGCATTAATACGTGTCTGTGACATAGAATCTATGCTGAGAATGACAAAAAATTTCGAAATTGAGATTTTTATAATTTCTTATTGTTCGTCCAATATGCTCCAGAGCTGTCACGTTGTGACAACATTTGCTTCATGAAAGCTGTACAATCTGTACTTACGAAATAGTAGTGCACAGACTAGTAGTAGTTTGCATGAAGAAACACATGGAGTTCTTAAAATTGGATTTATAATTAGACGTCTAATTAAAACGTTGTTGTTATGCAAAAATTTATGTCAATAACACGTAAATCGTCTATGTTTAAGTGCTATTTACAATAGACTAATCGTAAATTTGTAGAATCTCTTGGAACCTCAGTCCATTTCTTGCACGTAGAGTCTTCGACTCCGTTTATACAATAGTATTCTTTTAATGCTACTTTTCTCAATTTTTAATCTTTTTCTTATTTTCTTCAACAAGGTAGTTTTATAAAAAATAAAAAGTTATTTTTTTGTGAAACTACCTTGTCGAAACCAAGAAAATTATTTTTTATTATATTTTGTATTTTTACTTCAGACGAAAAAGCGTTGTAACTCCCGCTATCTCAACTCTATCTCCGGCGAATATATATAAAAGATCCGATGCATGTTGGTTCTTCAAAAAAATTTTGTAAAGTTGCCTTCTTTTTGACAATTTATATAAGGTTTTTGCCTTAATTTACATTAATTTATTTCAGTATAATGACTATTTCAGTATAATGACTGAATTCAGCGTAAAATTTCTTTACGTGAGATAACCTTAAATAGATGTGATCCGCGAGTATCGAAGATCCACGAAGTGAAATTCCACGAAGGATTCTTCGACGAAGAATGTCCGTGAAAATTGCGCACGTTTCTTCGCGGACTTTTACGTCTAAAATTACACTATGCTATAGATGACTGGTGAGAGTCGCCGGCAGCTGCCTAAAATTTATTCGTTTCAGATGGGCGTGAAATAATTCAATCAATTCGAAGCCGAGATCTTTGAGGGATCGTCATTCTTTCGATAGCGCATCACTGATAAAAATCTCTTTTCCGTCATTCATTAAATGTTTTAATGTTAATATACTTGTCATTCGTCATCGATATTGATATCGATTGCTCATGCAAAACTGTAGTAGTTGTATAATGGGTATCATTTATTTTAATACTATTAATAACCTATATTTATATATATTTATTAATTATATATATTAATAACTTTTTGCATATTAATTACAACTGAAAAGTTTTCTACAAAAATCAAATTAATCAATTTTTTTAATGTGGATTATAATGCTAAATCATTCTCTGTTAGTAGAATCACATCATGAATAATTTTGTTTTGATAAGAATAAAAAGTGGGAAATATACAAGTTTAACAATTTGCAAAGGATGTTTTTAAGAGCAATTTAAAATGATGTAAATAAAAAGTAAAAAATTATTGCTCTATACTTCAAATATTTTCTTCTCTACCTTTATCATTATAAAAAAAGATAAATGTAAAATATTATTGAATAAATTGATAATAAGTATAAAATTTTCGCAACAAATAAAAAAGGTTCAGAGATTTCTATTTTTTTAA
This sequence comes from Atta cephalotes, assembly GCF_000143395.1. Taxonomy (NCBI): domain Eukaryota; kingdom Metazoa; phylum Arthropoda; class Insecta; order Hymenoptera; family Formicidae; genus Atta; species Atta cephalotes. The sequence goes on along the minus strand of NW_012130067.1, from coordinate 8,666,174 downwards.
ATGCTCTCAAAATATTAATCAAAACCTGAAACTTTATTCTTTACCTATATATATATAGATACAGAAAAATTCCCATATTACAATAAATGTATATTATGCAACTAATTTAAAAATGAGAAGTTTCCAGAAAATTCGATTTTTCAGACGTTTTGTTTTTGTGCGAAATCTTTTAATTATTAACAAATGTATACCTATATATATTTTTATAACAACACACGATTATTCATACAATTTCATCTTTGATTAGAATCATGATTAGAATCATTCCAATGTAGATTAGAAGACTCATCGACTCAACTTGAAAAAGTTTCATGCCCTTCCTCTCTCTCTCTCT
>NW_012130067.1:8660331-8661901 GCF_000143395.1 Atta cephalotes | reverse complement strand
GAGAGAGAGAAGAGTAGAGAGGGAGGGAGGAGGAGAGAGAGAGAGAGAGAGAGAGAGAGAGAGAGAGAGAGAGAGAAGGCAGACAGACACCCCGGCACTCGGCAGTGTGCACCGCCCGGCATAACCTCGCGGATCGACGTGAAGCGAGCACGTGCGCATCGGCCTCCAGGTAAGTGCTTTACGCGATATTGATTGCGCTTACCTTGCAATGTGTCCCGCATTACGACGACGCGATGCTTTACGGCGACGATCATCGTATTGCGACGTTGAGGACATTATCGACGCGCCTATGTCATCGCGAGCACGGCATATGGAGACAGTATGCCGCTCACAACTATTAATTTGTTCGCGTTGTTTAAGGTCCAAGGGTTTTCCCAAGGATTTTCGCACAAAACGAGATAAATATATATTCGGACGTTGAAAAGAGAGAAAGCGAGGATGCTGAGTGCAAAAAGTGCAGGCAACGCGAACAATCCTTACTTATTACTATCGTTTTACTGTCGCTTAGTTCACTCTGATTTTTGTATTATTTTTTTCTACGCCTAAAATTCCGCGTTTTAATTATAATTAATTCTCTTTACATATCTAGAATGCAAAATTTTAAGCCATCAAACTTTATTAACTTTAATCTATACAAGATTAATTATTAATTATATTTAATTGAGAAAAAATGGGCAAATATTTTTTGTGTATTTACCTACGTGAAAAACAGCATGTCGACCTACTCGATTTATTGTAAAACACCTTCCTTTTCGCGAACCGACAATTGCGTCATTTTTTTCTTCAGCGAGAGGCCTCAATACATTTCATAGTAGAGCAAACGCGATCTTGTCTCTCGCTTCTTGTTTCGTCGTGTTATTGAAATATTATAGTAGCGGCGTAATTGCAAAAATTCAAAGACTTACGTGTTTGTAACACGAGTAATGAAGGGCGTCTGCATTCTAGATTTTTTTCTAGAGGGGGGGGGGGTATCAAAAATATTATATACAAATAAATAAAAACAGTAACTAATGAGAGTCAGCGTGGCTAAACGTAAATTGTTATGAAAAGAATTAAAATTCAGTAGCTAGATGTCTTTTTTATTTGAATTTTCAATTCTCTTTGGAGCCTCCTTTTCAGCAATTAGGTACAATGGAATCGAAAGCTCACGTCCATAAAAATCAAGTTATAAAATATAATAATATAATAATGTCTTTGTATATAAAATATATTAATATAATAATAATAATGTCCATGTATATTTTTTATTTATAGCGATGTTTAAATATTACGACACATTGAAAATGACTCGAGCGAAATCGAAACATTTGTTTTTGTCCATTATAATTATTATATGAATTTTATGATTTAATTTAAATTAAAGTTCTTTGCTACATTACTGGCTCTTTATTCTTCTTTTGACTACATTGTTTTACACTTACAGAGCTTTATTATTATTTATTAATAATGTTTTTATTGCACAACTTTTTTTTACGCATTTATATTCACACACACACACACACACACACACACACACACACACACACACACACACACACAACAATACTTATTATTTAATAGTAGATATAAT
>NW_012130067.1:8658993-8660311 GCF_000143395.1 Atta cephalotes | reverse complement strand
CTCTCTCTCTCTCTCTCTCTCTCTCTCTCTCTCTCGGTATTATTTACATTTATTTCTGCTCTCTGTATATTATATATTTTCTTCATATTTTCTTCGAAATCTGCAAGCTCAAAGCTGGGAATGTGAGGTCCAGCCGTTTCACCAGTTCGTAAGTGTGCGGCGTGGATATCCGCCGGCCGATTTATACACTTACATACACACACACACACACACACACACACACACACACACACACACACACACACACATATACACATACACATACACACACATATATAGAGTACGTATACGTACAAACACGAGAATAACTCGCATATTTCGTTATACGCGTCACGCGCGAGACGCGTGAAAATTGCAAGTGTGGTGACGTGTTAAAACGCGGCCATTTGCACTGGTTCCGCCGCGAGAAAGAAACAGCGAGAATGAGAAAAGAGTGAAAGAGAAAAAGAAGGGGAAGGGAGGATCCTCTTTTCACCGAGGTGTTTCTTTGTTCGACCGCCAATTTTGCAAACTCCAAAAAAAACAACGGAGAAAAGCATTCGTGTTTATAGCGAGCTTCTCTGAGAATCGATTGTGCATCTTGAAGCGAGGTGAAAATGGCAAAAGTGGACAAGTTCACTAGACTGGTAATCACCGAAATCATATATAGTAACTTTGCTTTCATTTCTGTAATTTTTACTTTATTTTATTAAGATGTACATAAGACGTAATTGATTCCCGAATCACGAGGATTCACAAGTTTTTTAAATCCTGCACTAGAGACTATACTAGAACTCACTAGAATTTTTTTTTTCCGTCAGATGTCAAACATGTACGATTTGACTTTAATTGTAAGTAACAAAAGTGTACACCGCTAATTCAACTATAGAAAGCAGACTTTATTTAATCATTTATGGCATCATGTGTGAATTATGCCGTGTATAATATGAGGGAGGAGACATTTCCTCCACGTTCCTTTCCTTTCCTTTCGAGAGAGATCGTGCGACTGCGGATCCTTCTCTCTCTCTCTCTCTCTCTCTCTCTCTCTTCTCTCTCACTCGCAGGTCGGTGAGAGGCGCATCACTCGCGCAAAGTGGTGGGAGGAGACAGCGGGTTGAACGGTGGTTGCGGAGGCGCGGGCGTGAGAAGGCGATAGGAAGTCGTTGCCGAGACGGCGGCAAGCTAACGTCGTGTCTGTCGCTCGGGCGAAGATCGGAGTTCTCGAAAGTTTCGATTGTTACGCGGTGTGCTGGCTGTCTCCTTCTCGTTTTATCTCTCTCTCTCTCTCTCTCTCTCTCTTCTTCTTTCTTTCCCCCATCCTTCCTTCCTTTCTCTATCA
>NW_012130067.1:8644084-8657902 GCF_000143395.1 Atta cephalotes | reverse complement strand
ACTGCGATAGGAAAGGTGTAAGTCGAGAAAGAGAAATTGTCATTAAGTGGGGGAGGGGAAGGGAGGGGGGGGGCAAATATTCCCCTTCTTGTCTCCTCCCTTCTTGATGTTCATGCGACGTTAAGATTTAATTATTCATTTTGTTCAAAAAAAATATCAATGATCTCGTTTTCACACATTCTTTGCGTCTTTTCGCATATATCGTTGTATTCGGCGACGGCACAAAGTGAGAGGCGAGATTTTCGTACACGCGGCAGCAATTGCTGTGCGGTTGTTCGATAAATAAAACGAGCGAGCGAAGGTCGGACTCTCTCGCAGGCGTCACACGCAAGCGAACGGTCTTTCTCTTTCTGGATCATGGACACACGTTGTAACTGAAAAAGAGGACGACCGTGTAGGATGGTTATACGCAACCTCAGAGACGTACCATTTTAGGCGACTGACAAAAAGTTCACACCGCGGAGTGCCCGTGAGATCATTTATATATAGAGTACAAGAGTAAAGATTAAATTGAATAAGAGTCAAATAATTGATGTGAATGAGTCAATTAATTTGAATCGATGTCGAAATAATAATCAATGCTTCTGTATCAAAGGTACGGTTATGATTAATTAATGATTCAAGATAATATGGCTCAAGATAGAGAAGGAGACAAATCTGTAAGGTCAAAGTCAGATGTTTCTTGCGAATCAAGAAACAATTCGGATAGAAAAACTCACAATCAGAAGTAAATTTCAAAACTTTATACTGATGTCTATCTTTTATTATTTAGAACCGTGTATTGTATGTTATGATGAATCTTTCTTTTATATTATACGACTAAACATTTTATATCTCACAAGTTAGTACATAATTAAACGGGACTCAGAACCTTATCGCAAAGATAAATACGCCGGCAGGTGATATTCATTGTTCACTATGCTACCACATCCCTGGCTGAGAGAGAAAGATAATGTTTTTTTCTTCGAAATAAACAATAAATCGCCACATGCGCGTCAGAGATAAGCGCGATTATTTTTTGGTCCATCCGCTAACTGTCTCAAGGTAGGACACGATGAAGAGTAAAACTTGAGAATCGTAGAAAAAGAATTAACTTCTGAAAATTATATAACTTTTAGATAACGAATTATCTGATATTTATCGGCGATTTTTAGTTCGTTTTTACCATATCTTTTCCTTTACGTCGTTTAGCAAAATCAAGATGAACATTCTTGTAAGGAGATTAATTTTGCCATTTATTGAAAGTATCTGGAATCCCTGCATTTTGCTATGAAAAAAATATCTTGTTGCTTCTGCGCTATAATTCGTCGATCAGTCAAACACGAATGTATAATTACTTACAAGTTTGAAAGGCATATGCGTTTACAATTAATGTAACGTTTTCAGGTTTTACCGAGTCTGGCACCGATGCATCTCATCCCTTTACCTCTTCTTCCTCCTCCTCCTCCTTCTCTGGTCATCATTCTCATTTATGTCTTAATGCGCGGGGTAGAAATGGCCGCCAAGCTTGCAAGTAATTAAGCCTATAATTGCAACAAATAACCTCCACGTGCGCTACATACGCGTACGGGCCGCCTTTGTACAGTCAGTTTGTGAAGGAGATCTGGTGTCATGATGAAAACAGGTGCCACGCCGTATCTATGTAAGGCCAAAGAATAAGGACAAAGTACATCAGATCTTCGATGATGTCCTCAGTCTGAACCTCCTTCAGTCGCTTCCGAAATGAATATTGCGAGCGCACGAATCTCTCGTCGCGGGAGAAATCAACGAGGCTATAATTGATAGCGGTTTTTACGCTCGCGAGAATCGAAAAAAAATAGCCTTCGCGTGTGGCTTTCTTTCTTTAGATATTTATTTATTCGCCTTTTTACATATGGCGTGCGTTTGCTGTGTGTGCAAGTTCCTGTATCGCCGCGAGAGGCAAATCAGCAGCGGAGATTTACGCGATTTACGAGAAACTCAAGAGCGAAGATCATTTTAATTTTGGATCTCGAATTTGTCTTATATTGAAAGCTATATTTTCTCGAGTAGAGTCTCAAAACCGCAAAAATCAAAGTTGAGATTTTGCTAGGAGTGCTGTTGGCACGAATTTCTCGTCGAGAAATCTGCGAGGCCATAATTGGCATTGGTTAATTACAGTCATTGAAAAACTAGCCTTCGCGTGTAACTTTCTTTATTTATTTGTAATATATAGATATTTTGATGATCAAACTGTTCGACTGCTACTCTTCGACTTTTCCAATTTTATGAGATTGTTAAAGTTATTGTCCTAATGAACTTTACAGTGTTTTGAAGCTCATTAGCATCGATTATTAAATTGCGTGTCAATTTAATTTGCGATATTACGTACAACTTTAGTGTCTTAAGACAGATAAATAATTTATGTAATTTGCTTGAACTGGAAATCATAAGATTCGAATAATATTAGACACCAACATCCGCTTTGACCAAATATAGCTAAATCTTCGCTTATTTGTCTCGGTCGATTTTTACTATTTTAATAAATATATTCACGGTTAGAATTTAAAAATTTTATAATTTTTTTTCTCTATTTTTCTTTAGAATGTTTGAGAGTTTCATTATTTTATTCTATTTTTCTTCTTTTATTTTTTTATTTCACGTTATTTTGGTACTTTTGATTTTACAAATCCAGCGTCGAGATAATCAGATAATTTGTTCGACGCAATTTTTATTTTATCGCTATACTGATTATATTAATAGCAATTTAATTTTAAAAAATCTAGCTTTCTCTCTCATAATCTTCAGATGTTCATCACGTTCAATTTAAATTATTTATATAAATAATTGTACTAATGATTTTATTGTTTCAATTTTGCTCCTTTCTCAAGAAAGCTGGCATATGGCATCGAAACTGGATTTTAATTTGAAAAGCAGCAGTAAATCATACGCTACTGCATGAATCGCAATTTCGTATGTCTAATGGCACCAATTTTACGAGTTTCTCTGAGGACTCATATCACATGGTTCTATCGCGAGATTCGATATCTCAGTAGACTCGCATCAATATTATTTCCTTACATGAGTTTTAACTCTTTTTTCTTATATTTTGAATGATCTATATATATATATATATACACATAAATCAGCGTGAATAATTAATATTCGTCATAAAAATATGTACACACAAATGTTGAAATCTTAGAAATGTTGCCCATAAGATAAGATTTTTATCCAGTCGGTTCTAATCCAACACGCCGATATTCTTCGTTTGGATTCCAGCAAAGTATACGATATACTATCTAGAAATGTTATATTTATTATCTTCAGAAAATTGAAACATTTTGTCGGATAGCTGGCTGACGGCAGTCGACAAGAGTTATATGGACTGGGAATTTGCCGGTTCGTGCATGTCTCTCTACCTCTTTCTCTCTCTATCTTTCTCTTTCTGCCATGGTACTGGCCTCCGTTTTGCCGGTACCATCGGCCTGTGTTAGTGCGTGCTGATGTCAACGCCTGTTGGGTCGCCGTGCCCGACGCCGGTTTTATTTAATCACGCTCTGCCCCGGCTGCCGGCAGGCCTGTTGCTAGGCACCCTCCTCTCTCCTTTCCCTTGCCCCGTACACCCGTCGCGGGGCCCTCCACGTGACGTGCCCCGCCCCTGTCTGTGCCACCCCACCAGAGCCGCTGTGCGGCCTCACCGACGTCCGCTATCTTCTCCTCCTCCTTCTCTTCCTGCTCCTCCTCCTTCTTCTCCTTCTCCCTCGACGTACTCGTTCACCGTTCCGTCGACTCTCCTCTCTTTCTCCCGATCGATCGTCTGCGAGCTCTCTCTCTCTCTCTCTCTCTCTCTTTCTCTCTGTCTCTCATCCTACATACGCGCTTCTCTCTTTTTCCGCTTGTTCACCTTTCTGTCAATGTCCTTCTTCCTTTCTCTTATCTCCTTTCATCTTCCTTCTCCTCCTTTTATCGCCCGTATCGTAGCAGTCAGCTGCTCCTCTTACATTTGTTCTTCTCAGTAGTTCACGGCACTTTCTTTCTCTTTGTACCTCCGCTCTATCGCAGCTCCTTGTATTTTCTTCCATCCACCACTTAGTTGATGAGAACTAATCATCGCTTCTTGAAACAAGGTTCTCCCTCCCCTTGTGCTTACTCATCAACTTGGAAAGCCTCCGCGGTTTCGGCGAGGCACTTACAGAGATCCGCCGAATTTTTCTGCCTCTCTGTGTTGCGCCACAAGCGGCTCGATTTCGCGACAAGGCTGCGGCGATTCGGACAAAGAGTAACGCTGTGCCGACGAAGAGTTATTTTTGATGTATCCGGCTCTCATGGCAAAGCCTATCGTGTTCGCTCGTGGTTGAGTCGTACGCGCGCGCGCGCTTTACTTTGGAATAGTATGCGAGGAGTGCGAAACGAGAACCGAGGTCGTCTGTGTTTCCGCTGTACCAGACATGCGGGCCCACATCGCCCAATTTGAACAGATAGACAGGTACGTTCAGCAATGGATATGTTTGATTAGACTTTCACGCGCCTAGTTTCGTGGCGACAACGTTCGAAAGACGTCGACGTACCGGAAAATTCGCGAGAGAAGACCGAGGAAGTATCGTTTCTATTCGTTGCTTTAAGATGTAGATACATCTCGTTAACTTGAATAAAGATCGCATGCTCGTTGCGGAATTATTCGCGAGATTCTTTTAGTCACCGCTGCATTTGTGTGAATAATTAATGTAAATTCTTTTACGTTAAAATAATTTCAAATTAAAATAGTTAACGTTTTTGCAACTTTAAATATGTAATTATATTCTTGATTCAATGAGTTAAGGATAAAAAATTTTAACTGATTTATTTACATACTGTTTACTGGTAATACAGGAAAGTCACTGATAAACAACTACTTTATTTTTGAACAATATTTCTTAAACAAGAGCTAAAAATAAAACTTTAGAAACATAAATATAAATTAGAAAATGTCTTCTATGTCAAATAATATAGCAATTTTTATAATACTATTTGCAATTTTGCAAAATTAACTTTTCATAAGATAAGCAGAAATCATACTGTTCGACAAAATGAGGCTCAAAACACAATAGGCAATAAGATATTCCTATTCTTTTTCTTTCATAGAATTCATCTGTAGAAAATACCTACAAGAGAACGTATATAAAATTTTCTAAAATTTTTAAATTTTGATATAAAAAATTTTTTGTTCATTTATATGTAGACATTACATACTTATGCCATTCTGATCAATACGCAAATAATATATAACGCAACAATTTCATTTTTTAAGAATTTTCCTGTAAGTACACGACACATTGCCTTCAATTTCCATAAGGTTATTTGACACTATAACGCATCACTATAACATAACAATTAGCTTACCGACTGTCTTACCGACAAGTATGCTCTATTCCAATTTTGTATAAATAAGAAAGAAAGAAAAAAATATAAATGAAACTAATTTAAGAAACTACAAACATATAAAATAATGTAATATTATCAATAATTAAAATCACTATTATTTAAACTATGGATTTAAAATCGTAAGAATTTTATTTTCACATTTGTAGAATTCATTTTTAGCAGATTTTGTATAGAAACAAGCCACAAATATGTGAATTAGGAGTTTTTACTTTCTTAATAATTATCTAAATAGGTTTTTATCAGTATTAATAAAGTGCAAGTTAGTTTTCTGAAAAATATTTCCTTTACATCAATAAAGGAAATTCTTAAATTCTCCTAAACTCTAATCTATGTAACTTTGAAAATAAGAAGTAGAAAATAATTGACTGCACACGTTATAATTCAATTAGATACGAAATCGATAATTTTCTCATAGGGTAAAAAGCTGGTTCAACGATTCTGATTCACTCTGTATATGGTTGAATAAACTATTTTATAGTTATTGCAATATAAAAAGCTATGTACATTATATTTTACATACATAAAATTTGTATAGTTATCATTATGTCTTTGAACATAAAATCACGTTCATTAATCTGTAAAACAATGAAAATTCTTTTATAAACATTCTTAAATTTTTCTTTATTTTAACGTTTGCATTTTGCAATTCAACACAATTCAATTTTGATTCTAGAATTATATTTACAATGTGTAGAATTCCTCTGAAATATATTTGTCGAAAAACATATACATTTTGCTGGAGTTATGTGTGGCAATATCCTCTGTTAAATTTGAGAGAAATAGGTGCTTGCTTAATACATCTTGATCAAATGTAGCAAATAAATTCACATATTTTCAATGCTAATAAATAATTTAACTTTTTTAATTACATATTCTTTTGTCACGATAACCTTAAAAAGATTAAAACTGGAAATGTGTAAATCGATTTGCACTCAATTACATCAATTGTCGTAATCGTCGACACAACACTACACCCGTACTCAGCCTGAGGGCTACTAATCGACTGTGTTCATCTGTGCCAGCGATTACGGCAATTAGTGCAATTGAATCGATTTACATATTTTCAGTGATAATAATTTAATTCTTTTAAAGTTATGAGGTTATGATAACAAAGAATATGTTGTAAATTAAGAGGGTTAAATTATTTATTAACCGAAAATATGTGAATTTGCTACGTTTGTGTCAAGATATTGTGTTAAGCAATTGGAAAGCATTGGAAAGCACCTTGTATATAATTCGCACATACGGAAGTGTAGTCTTGTCTACAATTCCTGAGGTTTAAGGAGCGACAGGAGTGACAAGCTAACTCATTTACGCCTCATTTGCGGTGAAGCTACATATCTACACTTTATCAGACTATATATTTGTCTTGTAGAAGAAATATTTTGTCATGAACTCGTTTTGATTTTTACATTACTATTATTTTTTTACATTGTATCCGATGCCGTCATCAGAATTTGTGTAGCACATTAAGATTTTTAGTAAACTTGAATAAAATGGGTCAAAGATCAATTTGACCAATGACATTATGTTCTGCGTAAAAATAGGGATTTTATCTATTTGCACTTTGAAGAGAAAAAAAAGTGATTTTTTTGTCGAACAATGTAATTATTTTAATAGCTCACAAAATGTTTTTAGATCCGTATTCAGTTAAATTTTTAAATTTTTTTAGGAAACATTCTTTCTATGCATAGTACGCCCTGCGTATACTGATCAGTGACATGATTTTGCGAAATCATCCTGAATCGGCGAAATGGTGTCGCTGATTAGTAATAACGCACCTGCAAAATTATAATGCCTGTCTTTATTTACAACGAGTCACTCTTCTAAGAATGCAATTCGAAATTTCTGATTTTTTTCCTTATATCGTCAGATAGTTATCATCGCGCGATCTCAATCAGTGAGCTCTATAATATATCTGAGCGAGCCTTCTCTATATTAAACTATTGAAAATTGTGGCCCGACGGAGAAAAGGAAGACAACAATATTGATTTTTCTGACTCTTTAGTCTTTTCTACTTGTGATAGTAAAACAACATTAGCCAATTAGCGAATCTCTGACAAAGAAGACACTACCAACTTTGCATTAAAGTGTCCTTTTTTTAGGAATTGAGACATCCTCACTCTGATGGCTCGTTCCAGGCAGTATGTTATAGAGCTCACTGATCTTGACTATCAAATTCAAAATGTATAAGAAATCCATCGTATAAGATATTTTACATTCAAAATGTATAGACTAAATGTAATAGACTTTTCTTTACGAAAGATTTAATTCCTATTTATATTTTTAGAGTCATTGAGTATATTGATTCTATTATTTATTAATGAGAATTTAGCTTTCAGAGGGCGGTCTATTCTTTTATTTTCTTTAAATAAAATTTATTATAATTTATTGTATTCTTTGCCTTAAAATATGACATTGTTTTAGAGCTATTAGTGATTTCCATTACATGGTATTGTCAATTTAAAAATAATGGCTCAATCTTTTAAAGATTTGTTGTAAAAGATTTTTGAGATCACTGAATTAAAATTTGACATACACCAAAAATTTGAAATGCAAAATGGTAGATTCAATATGGCGATTTGACAATAGTAAAAATAAATTTTCATGAACCTAAGATGTTTTTGACGTCAAAAAGTAAATAATTAAAAAGTATATATAAAATTTTCAGAATCAAATAAGTATACATTACAATATACACAAATGGTAAAGTGCGAATAAGGCTTATTAGTATTATATGATATTAGTATTATATGATAGATGAGGCGTAAGTTTTCAATTGCGAGTATATGTAATCACTGGTAGCCACTTACGATTAATTTTAATATTATTAGAAATCAGACAATACAACAATAAAAATAAGCTCGAAAGCTTTTACTTTTAGCAGCAAGGATACTTTTCGTAGAGGTATTTGATAATACTTTTGAAGTCATGGATATTTTCTATAATAAAATAGCTATGCGTTTCGGTATAATACATTTGATAGTTATAATATACATATAGTCTATATAAAGAAACTATATGTTTACGCTCTGAACAGCATATATAAAGGAAATCATCAAAAAGCAGCTTAGTATCAGACTGTTCCTTTATCTCTGAAGAACTGTAATGTTCATGAAACTTTAGCATTCTAACAATGGATCTAGCCACAGAGATAATAGTTTCTTGATAAGAACAAACATAGAGATTACAGAAAAAATATGAAAAATATCTAAGAATAGAATAGCTCCAATATGGCGCTCTTGTCCTATAAATCTGATAATGATGGAAAATATCTTTCTCTACAAACTAACAATAAGAAGGACATAAGAGGAAATATAATTCGCCATTGTTAATTAATCTATTTTCAACCTAGCGAAATTTTATTACTTTTTTATTAGTTGTCTGTTATTTCTTTTATTTCCTGTTATTAACTTATGACTGAGAAATTACTGAGAAAGAAAACTTGCATATACCCGCGTGATCGCAAACTGAGCGTGGCTGCGGAGCCGGCGCACGTGCGATTGAGACTCGAACGGGAAACGAGCTTGTCTAATTGGAATGTCGTCGTGCTACTTGCTGCGCTTCTCTCGCGGACCGTTCCGCGATGCACGTCGCCGCGGTCGCCGCGGTTGCGCTTCGCAGAGCATCACGCTACGCTGCACGGAATTCCTCCGCCAGTACGTCATCGCGCGTGCGCACACTGAGAAACGCATGCCGAGTAGTATATATATGTATAGAGATAGAGATAAAACCGAAGGTTCCACGTTCAGTGCCTTTAGCGTTTTTAGTGATCTTTAATAATTTAGCAAAAATTGAAATTTGTATTTCGACTTTTGTTTATGACATGTCCGTGTATAGAAGTATAGAGACAAAATATAGAAAATAGATTTAAAAAAAATACACACGCCTTGACACAAATGTCTTTCCATTCTTTCTCATGCTTTCTTTTCATCCCTTCTCTAATACTCATGCAACTTTGTGTGTAAGGTGAGGATATGTGTACATGAAGGTATTTATAAATTATATGCAAGTTTTTACCTGATTGAGTGTGGAAGAATTCATGAGATTTTCCTGCACTCAAAGAAAAACTATAAAGGTAATAACCATTGCAGTTTTATTTATAGAATTAATAATTACATTATTATTAATTCTAGAATTAAGGAGAATCTAAAAGACGAGCAGATATATTGTAAATAGCACTTGCATAAATTTACGTATCATTGACACATCACTGCATAGCACTACATCAATATCTTATTCACGCTTGCCACATACACATAAATTTTTGTATAACAATTGAATAACGTTTTAATTAAACGTCTAACTTCAATTCTAAGAACTCCACTTGTTTCTTCACGTAAACTACTAGTCTGTGGACTATTATTTCGTAACTAAAATTATATTGAACTAAAAATGATAAAGAAGATTTCAAACTCTACCTCATAGACACATATTAATGCGTATATTTTAATCCTAGAAAAGAATTTTTGAATCAGTAAAAGAAGAAAAAAAATTGTTATAAAAATTATATGGTTATTTGGTTGGTAATATAGATGACTTTAGGATTCCCTTAATAACACAAAGAAAATTTAATGCTTGATTCGGAAATAGGAACAAGGTATTCTTATATATTTTGATATATAAAGCTCTAAAATCAAATGATGTCCAAACCACGTCACAATTTTTTTTATCGACGGAAAATAGATCCATTTTCCGTTACTTTTATAGAGTCATTTATGGCCTAGTGTTTAATATACAAACTGAGGTAGAAGAAAAAGTAAATTCAAAGATAATATGCAAGATAGATAAAAAATATTGGAAAATCGAATTATTTTTGTATTATTTGTGATAAAAAAATTATAATGTGATAGAGCAATTTGGACGAATTCAGAGCATCAAAATGCATAAAAATAATCTCCATGGTCTAATCTTCGAATTAAAAAAATATTTTTGTAAAATTATATTGCCAAACATTAATTTTTATTCAATTATGTATAAAGTGACCAACTCCTTAAAAACACAAAGAAGCATTTAAAAAAATTCAATAATAATTGTTATAATTAAATTTTTAATAAATAAACATTTTTAAATAATTGTTAAGGAAAAAAACAGTTATGTTATTATATTTGCAAATAAATAATAACATTTAATGTATAACATTGTATGAGATTACAACAAAAATTACGTCAAGTTACGATATTATATTTTATTTTTTAAAATTATGCTTTTCTGAACATATTTTATGAATAATATCTTTCCATTCTTAAAAAGATCATAAAATTCTTCACATATATAGTTAAAAATATATCTTATCCTTATTATTTTTACTTATTATCATTCATCCTTGAAGGATGTTAACGATAGGAGACCAAAATTTTAGACTGAATAATGCTTTATATATTTTATTATGGAAAATTTGTTTAAACTGATTTGGTCTTTTGTTGTAGCTCGGACGTTTTTTGTATGCATATTTAACATTCTTTGTTGGATAATAATAATAATAATACGAAGTTAGATTAGATTCTATGTAGATTTTAAAAAAGACTATGAAGGTGAAACATCAATCGCTTATGTAAATTCGAAATGTATAATTACTTAAGTATTTTTTTTCCATCTTTATTTTTTACTCGTTTTTTTTTAAATTTGTCGTTTCTTTTAAATTTATTTATGTATTGTTACGCAATGTAACGTTTTATTGTTATTGTTTACTTATTATTTCGCATTATTTAGTATTTTTAAAAGAGAAATAATTTACATTATGATCGTCCTCAATTTTGAGACAAAATTTGGGATGTGTTATAAAGTGGGACGAAGAAAAATAAATAAAATTTGGGACCCTCCTAATTTGGGACTGATTTGGGTTGATCACTAAGATGTACATTAATTTTATAAAACTCGAATAATTGTCATTTCCATAATTGCCACTTTATATTTTTTTGTCTGATTGTGGTCGAATATTCATGTGAGTGCGATTGAGTGAAAGTAAGGCGAAAACTTGTCTTCTTTCCTTCTATTATAATGCACACGCGCGCGCGCGCGCGCGCACACACACACACACACACACACACACACACACACACACACGTGTTTATGTTGTGTGTGTAGTGCATCATACGAATAAAGCGAATGAAAACGATGGTTATTATTTATTATAACGGTAATAATCTGACGAAGATAATCGATATTGTTAAAATAATACGAGGAAGGAAATAATCTTTATGATATCTAATGTAAGTTTATAAAGCATTAGGTTTCTATAGATTCTTTTTTTCTAATTATAATAACTTGGGTTATGCTTTCGTCAAAGTGTATCATACACAGTTACCTTTCTCGAGCTATGTTATTGTTTGGCGAACAGCAATTTTTATATTGTATTGAATATTTTTAAAAGGAATATTTTGAAAGGTCTTCTCTCTTTCTTTATATGTATCTTCTTTATATGTATATGTATCATCTTGTAACAGAGAATGTCAAAGGTCCGAGGGGGAACGAAATCGCGCATTTAATAGGCATACTCTCCCTCATTGTTCCCTTGTCTAAGGAAGGAGTTCTGGATATAATCGAATTCCGTCGCTCGCTTCGCATAGTTAGCAACAGCTCATTGTCTTGACGAGGAAACTAGCGATGCTTAAAGCCGGTTCTACATTAGTTGCTAATGTGAAGTGTTGATTTCAAAATGCAAGCTTCAGATTGGCTGTCGCAACAAACTTGCGATCGGCTTGCAACTAATGTAGAACCGGCTTAATGCGTGAATCCTTTAGCTATTCTGTTTCGTGATTTGACCTATTAAAGGTTATTCAACTAAACTCAGTGAAATACGTTTTGAATAATGAGCTCTTTTGTGTCGTGTCCTGAAACCTTCCTCTGAAGGATACGTTATCATTTCTTGAAGAGGCGAATTTTAAAGTTGGTGGTCTAGGTAGATACCAGGAGTGATACGAAAGTATGCATTTGATACGATATTTCTATGTTATTTGTACCGTATGAAAACATCTCGAAAATTATAACAAACGATTAAAGTTACTTTTCAAGTGTTACTGAAAGTGTGAGTGTATATGTAGAAAAAGGGGGAAGATGGACAATAGATGGAACGAAAGAAAGAAGATTTCTAAACCTCGATTCCCCGCCCCCGCCTACCTTCCCCACCCTCGTCATTGCCATCCCTCCCTAGCCGGTTTGGCGTAGACGTCCTTGAAATTCATGAGATCGGAGAACAATCAGCCATGAGCGTGCGTTCATCCATCCATCCGTCCATCCGTCCGTTTAGTTCACTGGCGCCGCGACCGTGTCCTCCACCGTCGTTCCCCTTCTTCCTTTCCTGGAGAGGAGAACGAACGAGACACGGTTCGTTTAGAGCACCCCACCACACAGCACCATTCGTGGATCTCTCATTCGAAGCCTCCTCCGCAACTCCTCCATCGCTTTCCTTCTACGCTACCGTCGGCGTCGCGTCGCCTGGGCCTTCCCTGTCGGGCCATCAAGGGCAGTTCTCTCGGTTCGGTGTCGGGTAAACGGGGGTCAGGCACGTAGACCAAAAGTTTCAAGGACAGACAAGAGCGAGAAAGAGGGGAAAGTCCCTCCTTTCTCGCTTGTCGGCATAAGTTCACGCTAGCTCGTTGGCAACGTCGCTGCGTCGCGTTCGTGCGCGTGCCGGATTAGAATTTTCATATCGTGAGTTTGTTGCCGGGTTCTCTCTATGCAATGTGCTCGTCGATTGCGATTATTTTCGTGAATGAATCCTTTCGATTAGTCGGGATCTTTAAGTTTCTGTATGCGCACGTATCGTTCGGTTCTGTTGCGTGTGTTCCGTATGGTGTTTCGTGAAACCTTGAGGTAGGTTCGATCTGTCGAAGACTGTCTCGAAGTTCTCACACAAAATTAGTTTATCCAAAAAATGGCCTTTATTCCTATTTTTTATATATATACATGGATAAAAGTATGGTGTTTTATGCAGCGCGTTTTTCCGAGTTTTTATAGTGTAAGGTGTACTTTATAAAGCAAAGCTAGCTTAATTTGAACAGACATTAAAAAAGTAAAAGTATGTATACTGTCATGTGATCCAACTGCCCCAACTTAAAGAACTAATATGGAAAATACGATTTTGTTGAAGTGTCTAAAAATTTAATTATAAATCTTTAGTTATAAATTTGAAAATAATTCTGTTGAATTATCAAAATGATTATGTTGATGTGGAAATAATTTAATTTCCACACCAAATTAGACATGCTCACTAAAGTTATGTCTTTCATTGCAGGGAAATAACTCATTACTTGTAAGTTACAGTTACAGTTACTTTTTTTCTAAATAACTGTAATTTAATTTCATTTTTTTCCATCTATAATTGTAACTTAACTTATTGTTAGTTACATTTTGTGTGTGTGTGTGTGTGTGTGTGTGTGTGTGTGTGTGTGTGTGTGTGTGTGTGTGTGTGTGTGTGTGTGTGTGTGTGTGTGT
>NW_012130067.1:8638939-8644002 GCF_000143395.1 Atta cephalotes | reverse complement strand
TGACTAATAATTAATTTAATAATTACTTTTACAGCTTTATGTTAAATTTATTTATCAACTGGGTTGATCAAAATGAAGTTGCTTAGTGAATAATTAGTGATTATTCCTTGTAATTAATTGGAATACATATTTATCTCTAATAATTATTTGCAAATATTTTCTATTAAGAATGAAACTAGGATCTTTTTAATAGATACATAAACATGTTCATTGATCCCGTAATATACACTTTTCAAGTGTATATTAATTTCTTATAAGTAATTTGACGCATAATTGAATGTTCAGTAAATAAGCAAAATAATTTAATGTTAGAAATGAGATTCTTGTATTTCTTGTATTAAAATAGAAATGCAAAAAAAACTAGAAAAAATTAACAGAAAAAGAACTGAAAAGTAACGATTAGTTATTTTTTAGGTAACTGTACGTGATATTTTTCAAAATTGGTAACTGATTACTTTTTGAGACAAAAGAACTGTAACTAGTTACATTTACAAAATAACTTTTTGAATCCCTTTTCATTGTAACTATACTTTTATTTAATAAGGCACACTCACCGAAATTATATGTTTTATTTACAATTTTTATCTAGTAACTCCCCTCACTTAGTTTCTTCTCAAGTTCGCTTGTTGAGACTAAATCATTCTCTCTAACTCTAATTTTTTTCTAATGTATGTTCATAAACAAGCATTTTATGCTATAACAACAACAATTTTTTTGTTGAAATGTACCAAACTATAATTTTATGCGAACTAACTTTTTATTATTTATGAAGCAGAGAAATTATTTTGCAAAAGCAACTAATTTTTTTGTTATATGTATATATAAACATATAGTTTTGTTATATAAAATATTTGATTGCTGTTAAAAAAATGTCTTTGTTAAAGATATTAAATTTTTTTCTTAATGTATATATGATTTCTTGTAATCTTCTGAAATCGCGACATGATACATCTAGTCTTATGATCTCGCGCTCATTATCATCTCCTTAGAAATGACTGTTTTCGAAGAACATCGTTTCTTCTCGAACGCTACGCTGATGGGCGTTGTTCTATTTTCGCCGAAGAGCTACTGGATTCGTGCTTACATGCTCGCTAGTTTGCAGTGAACATCTTTAACTTATTTTTTCACCAAGCGTAACTCGTCGAGAATGCAAGAGATCGTGCGATCGGCACTCGAATGCCGATGCGTTGATTAACACTTGATTTCTCTCCGGTATTTCCAATACCATCTCTTCAGATTTTCATGGATAAATTGAAGTTGAGAATATTTTAAAATGCAAAGAAGAATTATATATGAGAATAGAATAATCTATTGGTGCTGACAATAATTTAATACAAACAATTTAAAATTCAATTTAATAATTCAAAAATGAGAAACTTGAATTTTTGTTTGTACATTACGTTGTTAATGTGTATAAAAACTTTATTACAGAGCTTGTTACTTTATTATAGAAACTTTGATTTTTCGTTTTCCTAGAGGATTAATTAGCGCATTGGCTCTGTGGCGTTTTTAATTAATAACGTTTCAAGTTTAACCTGACGTTAATTTGAGCGTTAAGCTGCTGTCGGGTTGGAAGTTGCACGTGCAGTAGGCTCGCTTTTACTCACGCGGAATTTTGCTCGACGCATTCATGGTCAGATTTCTGTCTATAAAGTCTGGTCTTTTTTTTTAAAGATAATAAACTTTTCTTAGCGATCGTTTTGTACACATCTCTCCTACCTCTTAACGCGATCGCGTTGAATACATATTCTCATCCATAAACACTCTGTTCGCGAGATGGAAATCGCAAACATATGCGATATTGCGGAAAGTTACATTGCAAAAAGAAGAATGTAAAACTATATGAACAATAGATGTAAATCTTATACGATCTTTAATAAAAGTTTATATACTTGAAATTGCAAAATGTACGGAAAGAATGATTTTGTGGAAATAATTATAAAATTTAGGTAGATAAAAATCTGAAAATGACTCTGTTGGAGTCATATCAAAATAACAGGAAATTCCAGCAATGTTACAAAAAGTATTGGCATTCTAGCAATCAGCTTGAGCATTCTACATAATTATTTTGATAGTCCAACAAAATTATTTTCAGATCTGTATCTATAGCTAAATTTGAGATAGTTTAGCAAACCGTTTCTTTCATGTATGTATACTTATATCACATAAATCTTGTACATTTCACAATATAATTTGTGTAATTTTACATTCTTGTTTCATGTACGTGATTGAAACAAGTTATACGAAAATAAATGAACGACGTGGATTCTCTTTTTCCTTTTTTCTCTCTTGCTCTTTATGCAAATTGTTTGCAATCGATTTTTACTTAATGATACTTTTAATTGCAAAAATCTGTCACGTTTAATATCGAGAAGTTAAGGAAACCTCGCAATAAGAATCTCAAGAATAAGAGGAGTAATATACGTTGTGCTGTAAATCTTTAACAAAGCAAGTCTGTCGAGAGAAGTTTTGCAATAATTTTCCAGACACTCCGTATATTGGTTTTTTGGATAAATTGCTATTTGAACTTGACTTTTGCAATTCCTTTGAGCGATTTTCGTCGAGTTTGCAGAGATTTCACTCATAAAGAGAAAAAATGTAGAGAAGAAAAGGATCAGAAAAGGACAAGCAGAGAGAAGTGTATATTTTTAGGTGTCGGTTCTTTTTTAGTTTCTTTCTTTTCGTATCGTTCTCAAAATACAACTGGCAATGCATGCTCTTTTTTCTGAAAGGTTTAAAAAAAAAGATATTTCTATAGAAAGTTTGATAGTTTAGAAAAATTTACGAATGTCTAACATTTCAATATTGTATTCATATTATTCGCCTAAAATAATTTATGTAGCAACGTCTAAAAAAATTTCATTCATATTCTATATATCAAATTGCACATCTGAGAGATAAAAAAAGTACCAATTGATTATTTTTATACATACATCATATATTTAACATTCTATTCTCGTTTTTTTTTTCATTAAGCACCAGTAAACGTATTAATTAAACCTGTATTTATTATTTTTCGTTACAAGATTTTACTTTTTTATTTATCTATACCTAATGACACATTTATCGTCACTATCGACGCATTTTTTAATGTTGATGAAATTTAAAATTGCGAATAATTTATTTTGAAAAACGTCGACTACGTCGACTGGGAATCGAATCCGAATCTCCCGCTTTTCGGGTAAGTATCCTCACAGCCTAATTTCCATGTATCGTTCGACAAAGCTTTTCCAAGCCTATTGATTAGCTAAGGGACAGAGAGTATTCTCTCTGTTCTCGAATCTTTTAAAATGTTCGTCGTATATAAAATATCAACCTATATTATCGAGGCTTTAGTAACAATCTTCGCAATATAACCAGGAATTACAATAGAAAAGGATGTCTATGTTTCAAAAAAACGTGAGATAAACAATATGAAACAGCTGCTAGATCGATATGAATATATATATATATATATATATATACACATATAAAAATCAAATTTTAAATAAGAACCCTAATTTTAATGCTTAATGCCTAAGCGAATTTTAATACTTAAATACATATTTCTTGTTTGAATTCACACAAGAAATATGTATTTAAATATTAAGATTCGCTTCGATCGAGAATATAGGATTCTTCTTATTTAAAATATATATTATTAAGACTCTGATCATATGTATTTTTAACAACGTCGATCTTTCGATATCGCTTCGAATGGCGTGTTCGATATCATTTAATGACATCGCATTTGTATTAGGTTCATGAAAAATTAATACGATCTTATCTATGACTTGCGAAAATTTCTTTGTATTTTGTTCCCTCTGACGAACGGGACAGATGCGTTTACAGCCGTCGTCGTTGTGGCGGGAAATGGCCACCGGAAATTACGCGTCTTACAGCTGCATGTTTATCAGATCGGACGGTTGGATTTACGATATTTGCGGAAATCTAATTAATACATTCTGAGGCCCGACTGCACCAACGTTACTTTGATTTTAAATGCGGCAAGGTTTAAAACACTCTCACTTTCTCTCTTTAAAACCGAAAGAGGGGGAGAGATAGGGAGAGTTTGAAGCCTCGCTTAAAATCGAAGTAACATTGATGCAATCGGGTCTGAATCATTCATTAATAATTAATTGATGTCAATTGATTGTGATGATTCGTACAATATATTCGCCTGTTTTACCATTCTTGCGATTGTTTCTCCATTAAATTGCAAATGCGAATAAATAGCATCGAAATAGCATATTCGTTAAATAACTTGTCATATACGACACAATTTTTATTATACACATTCATATTATAACTACAGGCACACGCTTGTAGATAAATTACGCGTTAATCGTCCGCTTCAAATAGCACTTAACAGTTGTAGCAATTGCATTTAACTGTCGCATTGCAACTGCGCTTAAGCGGCAATTGACGCTTAAACTATCGACGTTTTGATGCGTGTGGCGATTGTTAAAATTTATGAGCTCTCACGGTGTCATTATCGTCGAATCATCTTCAATTAACTCGGGAGAAAGAAAGAGATGCATGAAGAATTTTAACATTTCGAAACAGAATATGAAATTATTAATTCTTTAATTTAATCCAAATCATTTCTTGCAAATGAACGGAGATTAACAGTGAGAGAAAGGATTTTGTTAATTTAGCAAGCCACCAATATCTTTAATCGGTGATCGGTAAATATGTGACAACAAATTTTGTAGTTGTATTTACTGCTAGTCTGCTATATCAACCAATTATTAGTAATAGAAGCAAACTAACCTATCTTTCCTATCTAACCTATCTTTTGGACAGACTTTAGACTCGTTTACATAGGATTCGTAGATGATTATGGAGTCTTAAATCGTAGGAAATCGATCAAGCACAGTCAAATATAGGGAGAATGCTTGATTAGAATTTCTTATGATTTGGAATCCTGCAATCGTCTATGACTTTTATATATATATATATATATATATATATATATATATATATAGACGTCTACTTTATTTGTACTAATATATATATTATATTATTTAGTTATATAGTAAGTAATTAATTAACTAATAGTATTTAGGTTTAATAATATACTA
>NW_012130067.1:8611190-8638919 GCF_000143395.1 Atta cephalotes | reverse complement strand
TTATTATGTGCCGATCAACTAATGGAAGNTCTAAATTAAAATATTCTTAGTGTACAAGTATTTCCTAACTATTGNTTATTTNNCACTNAGAAAAAAATTACTAAATTTTAGTAAATATTTGTTTCAATAGTACTAACGAAATATTTACTAAATGTAAACACATATTTATTTGATTTAAACATAACTTTTTTATTTTTGAGTAAATACTTATTTACTCTCAGTACATATTTCATTAGTACTATTGAAACAAACATTTATTAAAATTCAGCAAATTTTTTTTTCAGTGTACTATTTTCCTTGTAAATAAAATCAAAATTCAGAGTGATAGTCAGAGATTTCTACCTGTCAAAGAGTCAAAGACTTTTTGTCCAGAAACCGGAGTTTCCGGCCGAAAATCGGAAAGAATGCGACAATCAATAAGCATTATTATATGTGCTAAGAAAAATATGTCACTTTATGAATCAAAATTTTGCTGTAACAACAAAAAATTTGTAAAAATTTGTTAAAACCGAATAAAAATTTTTGCTAAAATGTACCGAACAAAACTATAATTTTATATAAACTAAATTGTTGGTATAAATGAATATTTTGTTATTCACAAAGCAGAGAAATTGCAAAAGCAATTAAATTTTACATTATTTGAACAAAATATTTGGTTGCTGTTAAAAAATATCGTTAAAAAATACCTAAATTATAGTTTTGCTAAAATAGGCACTAAATTTTTCTTCTATAGTTTACGTGCCGAATCTATATATATTTGAAACAGAATTGCGCGAAGTTCAAACGTAAAAGTATCGATTTAACATCCTCACGCATTCTCGTGAATAATTTCCTTTGATTATCGCATCTGCGAGTCTATTATGGACAATGAATGAAATGCTGAATCGATTTTACATATCAAGCAACCTAGAAATTACAACTTCCCTAGTATTTCTCGATTTTTCGTTCGATGTAGCGAGCGTGTACTCGTTCGCCACATCCTACCTTCTTACCGATCCGCATTGCGGTGACCTAAAAATAAGAAGGCGAAGTCACGCCGCGTCGATTGGGTTGATTTCCTGCCAATTTCGCATTTGTGCGCGTGAGGAGAAGGAACAAGGGAAGAACCGCGGTTATCTCTCAATACGTCGCTTGAAATTTTCGAAAGTGCTCGGCATTACTTTCCAATCAAAGCGCGAATTTTAGCAAATCAAATTCTGACCGTAAGAATTTCTGTCGTTCTACATTGGCGAGCCTCGTCATCGCAATTGTAGAAACTCTTGATCTCCAGCGAACTTGTAATCTTTCGTAGAATGGAATTATGTTCACAAATATCGGATTATCAAGTCCAAGAAGTAATAATTGAAATGATGCTATATCGATTCGTCGCTATTACGTACGTCGGGTTTTTTTTCTATGACTCGTCCACGATTCTTCCGTCAATAAGGTCGTCTACGTCCGTCGCTGTTTTTAACAGCTTCTTCGAATTGTTAAATCACTGCGAGATGAATCGTTCATGGATGCGCCTCGTGTTCATCATGTGCGCCATCGATACCACGTTGGCTTTCGCAAGATACCATCGACAATTACCGGATGAAGTGTTTCCTTCGATGAAACTTTCTCGAGGAATGTCGCGACGTTATTATTGCTGCACGTGGCAGAAGGTAGCGCGATCTTTCTTTTTTTTTTCTCCGCGAAATCCTGACTCACCTACCGCGTTCTCGCAGCGGAAATTCCTTAATGGCCGTTACACACTTGTCTCTACGTGATCTCGGCGTTGTCGTGACTTCCGTCGCGGGCGACGAACGTGCCGCTGCATCTTTCATCGCAATGACCCTATGGAGTTGTCATTTCTATAGACGAGAGATTTATTTTATAAATCCCTAGGCTGTCGATTGGAAAATCGAAATGTAATAGATTCAGACTTACATATAGCTGCATTCTAGTCCGACTCGTGAAAAAAGTTTTTTCTCTCGTGTTAATTAATTATTTATTCAGAAGATGTGAAATATTCTTACGAAATATTTTTACGCTGCGCTAAACTCTGCACTAAGTGGACTTACTATATATTATATTTACATTATATTTACTAGAAATATGAAGAAACTTGTAAACATTTTACAAACAAACAGTCGTTAAATCCTGGATGATACAGTGTATTCATAGCAATTATTTTAACGAAGAAAAAACATTTTAAAATTTCCCCTTTTTACCTTCGTGTTTACAAAATTGTACTTATTTTACTTATTTTAAAGAGTAAAGTAATGGCTTCCAAGAAATATTAAGAGCCAGCTCATTCCGAGAAATTGTAGTAAGGTTCATATTTTATATTATAACGCTCTTTGGAATGTAGCGATCTGAATACTCATTTTAATCTCCATATGAACGGTACGCATCAGCCGATACATCTTTCTGCCGTATATTTTTCTGAGAATGTAAAGTCCAAGGTTTCGCAGCATTTTGCCTAGAAGAGAGCATGATTAAAAATTAATAGTAATAATAATATTTTTATTGCACTTTTTTTTACACATTTATATTCACATGCGTATACGTGCGTGCGTGCGGGCGTGCTTATTATTTCTATTTCGAAAATTAGCATATATATATATATATATGCACTGAAAAAAATTTCTGATTAAAAATGAACGAATCAGAATTTTCTGGTAAAATTTATTAGAATTCTAGTTGAAATAATCGGAATTTTGGTTGATACAATATTTTTGGTAAAATCTACTAGAATTCTTATTTTTATCAGAATAATTATATCAATCAGAATTCTAAAATAGATCATAGATTTAACCAGAAAATTTGGATTCATTCAATTTCCACCAGAATTACTATTTAATTCAATCAGACTATTTTTCTCAGTGTATGTATATAAATATAAATATGCTATACTTTTTGGTATTAAAAGATTCCTCGTCGCAACAAAGGGTGTGAATCGAGAAAGAGAAAATGTATTAGAAATTGTCGCAAGTGTCCTCTTCTTGCTTCTTCTCCCCCTTCTAGACGCCCATAATAAAATCGTAAGAAAAAAAGCCGTGATCAGTTATCGAATGAAACGCGTTTTGAATTGGTGAACGAAAAGAGCAATCAAATGTCGTCTGGAAAGCTCGTACCAACGACGAGTGATTAATAGATATATAAATATATTTGACGATACGGTAATTGTGATAAGCGGGGTTCCCTCCGCATGATTTACTTAGGTCACGTAACTGACGACGACTGAGAATGATGATCACAGTTAGTCACAGTATTGGGAAAGGGGACTTTCCCTTCTCCGATCGATTTTTTCGAAAGCAGTTACGCATACTGGCATTGCAATTCGGCATGGGCTGGCACGAAAAGAATTCGTGTATATGTCTGCATGGTACTAAGACACTTTTTGAAGACTGAAGTCCCTGTGTTAAAGAAGAAGAAGAAAAGTATTTTTGATGTGAAGTGTGCACCTTCAATAATCTTATCCTGAAAAAAATGAGACTAGATTGAATTTATGACGAGAGATTATCGCCATAAATCTAAACAAATCCAAATCGTTAAAATTCAATTCAGTTATTAACTTTCCTTATTTAATCTTACTTTTTTGTCGAGATAATTGAAATTTTTTGATAGCGCAAAAAAATTTGAATCAAGTTTGATCAAAATTGCAGCCTTGATTGTAAGTATAATATAAAGCATTCAATTTATTTTCATTGCATTTTCTTGGAAAAGATAATAATAAAAGTCAAATCAAAGGAGGACAAACAAAATATTAAAATTTTGATAAAAATAAATTTCATTTTTCAATAAAAAGATTTATAATCTAATTTTTGTTAGATGTAAAATGTTTAATTATATAGAATGTTTAATTTGTGGAGATGCTTTATACGAGGCTGTAATATATTTTATATATAATATTTTATATATAATATATTTTACGTAACGAGGAAAAATTATTCATTATAATCACTGTCACAGGGTTAATGACACGACATAATTATCAAATGCAATGTTAAGACGTATGTAGTGTGTTATCGAGAATTTATGTCTGCTTCTATTTACGAATGAAATTATCTCTACGAAATCATCTTTACTTTATTGCAGAAAGAATCAAGTGCGGAAGGAAAGCGTAGAAAACGCGGAGAAAACTCTTCGAGATAATTCTGCAGAATCTACATTATTTACAAGCATGTGAATAATTCTAATGACTAACAGTGTCAGTTTTATGAATCATGAGAGATTATTCATCATGCGATTATTGACTATCAAGTTTCTTGGTCTGGCACCAAGAATACAAACGCGAGAACTATATGTTAATAGCAATGTTAGTGACACGATAAGCACAGCGTCTACGATTACAAAAGTAACTATTTTTTTGTTTCTCAAAGTAGATAATTCCGTACTTTTATATTCTGTAAAAGCAACCCATGAACGTTCGATTTCACTAGATGCTATATCAAGCTGTGCCGGACGATCTCTTTGCTTCATCCTTCGTTATTTCGGCATAAAAACAGCTTTCACGTTCGTCATAACGGCTCGCATGAATCGTGGATTTTATCCCTGGGGAACATTATGACTACCTGGGGAACATTATGTAGCTTGAAAATAAAAATAGCGAAAGCTATTTAATAACAGACGTTATAGTAGCAACGATCGCTTTCCGCATTTAGATGCAGCGGACATTGAAAATTGTCTGTGTCAATGTCTGCGTCATCATTAATCACCTCGCATACAAATAGCTAAGATCACTGAAAAGCTGTGGCATGTACATTAACTGCTTGTTTCCTGCTTATTTTCTGCCTGCATTTCCAATGGTTGATTCTCTTTTATGCATATTTCTTAAAATAGAAAATGAATGTGTGTATATATATATATATATATTTTTTATATATTTCGTAGTTATACATATACAGGGTGTCCTGTAAAGATCGGAATAACGCTTAAGGGGAGAGATTATTTCTAAAATTATTTTGAGATGAAAATTCTAATCCCAAAAAGGGTATCAAAACTATAATAATTTTTTAATTATAATCATTTAAAGTTAACGAATTATATCGCCTATTGCTAATTTGCGCGTTCGAGTATGGTCTGACGCAAAATGCTAAAAATGGAAACTATAATTATTGCCTCTTATAAATATCGATATAATCGATTATATGAAGATGTAATTAAAATATTTTTAATTATTGATATTTATTATGGTAAAAAAATATTTTTCTTCGACATTTTGGTATTAAAAAATTTTCATCTCAGAATGATCTCAGAAATCTCCCCATAAGTTGTTCCGATCTTGACGGGACATCCTGTATGTACATATTGTATTTTTATTTCCATATTTTAAGGCAATATTCTTTCTTTTCACTTGATGCATTTAGAAAGTTTTATTTTAAGGCTTGTTATAGAATTATAAATCGACAACACAGTTGCTTGTCGTTATCATGACAATCTTCCGAGACAATTTCTTTGATGATTCTGTAGACAAATTCTTTGCCATTCGAGTACAGTGTAATTTAATGCAGATGTTTCCGTGTCACATCATTGCTGTTTGATGCAGTCTTAAGTTTCCAGCTGCGTTTTTTTTACGTAAAGCTGCGTTCATGTATGGATTTCCCCCTTTTCTCTTCTTTTTGCACCAGTGGTTTGTTAGTCGTACCACACGTGCGTTAACAAAGGCACGTTCATGTCTAAGAGAGCGCTTTCTGCGACATGGCAAACTGAATGCGCGATAAGTATAATGTAATGTCAAATCATTACTTATGTCGCGGAAAACTTGGCTGTACATACATGTAAAACGTTTTTCTCGAAACCACGTTTTCGCAACTAGCTCACATATTTCGGCCAATTTTATCCGAATGACTTGAATTTTGGACAAAATGTTACAACAAAATTATGTTTACAACAAATAATGTTTACAACAAAATTGTCTTCAGTTAAGCGTCCGATTGAATTTTTCAATCGGATTATTAGTTTTTGATAAACAAAAAAGTAACAATTTTTTTCACAAAATCGCGACCTCTTTTTTCTAAAACAGTGCCATTTTGTCTAAAATTATTTTATCAAAAAATCAATATACTTAACTGAAACACTCATACATTTTAAAATAAAGAAAAATTTTTATTTTAGAGCTCTCGTTCAGACGCAGCACGAATATCCGTGCACCCATGTTTTTCCAAATGGAGTGCACATCAATGAGCACTAAGACTAGAAATACTATTTAATGAATATTTTGTACAATAACTTCGTAAATGTATACTTTGAATATATAAAATATATAAAAACAATCATTTATACAAGAGCTATTAGTTTTCATAAAAAAAATTCACAAAAAGCCTTTTTTTTTGTCACAATGGTGTTCCCCCTTAATTGTGCTGCATTGTTCTACGTTTGTCAATTTG
The DNA here is from genome assembly GCF_000143395.1 of Atta cephalotes. Classification (NCBI taxonomy): domain Eukaryota; kingdom Metazoa; phylum Arthropoda; class Insecta; order Hymenoptera; family Formicidae; genus Atta; species Atta cephalotes. The sequence goes on along the minus strand of NW_012130067.1, from coordinate 8,632,566 downwards.
TGCCGCAAATCGCAATTTAATAACATAAAGAGTTTTTTGGACAATTAAAAAAAATCAATTTTTTGCTAGTTGCATTTTTCAAATTTTGTAATTTTCAAAATTGTGCTATATTGTGCCGTTGGAAAAATTTTAATATATCCTTATTCCATTTCAATTTAAAGAATTCATAAAGTTAGGTCGGCCACACAATTCAAATAAACTCAAATATGTTTCCGCAAGCCACTTATGCAAATTTACTTGAATATGTGTGGTAGAAAACTGCACAATTATTTTAGTTTGCACAAATAACTTGAGCAAATATGATAATTCATTCAATATGCTCGCGCAAACGATTTGCACAAGTAAATCGGAGGGTCGCACGCCTAAAATCTAATCAGAATGTCTATTGCTTGCACTCCATATCTTCTTTTGTTTCAACAACCTGAATGTATTTATTTCATTTTAAATGTAAAAATTTTGGGGAATTTCGAGCAATGCGAATTTAATTAAATGTAAAAGCATAATATAAATATTTTAATATGCTATGTTTAAATTTCCAATCGAATGCCATCCAGACATCATTTCATTCTTGTTTATTGAACGTTAAACAAAGATGATACGACACTCAGGGAGCATTCGGATGAGAATCTGAACACGCTCCAGAAAAACGTATATACATTGTATGTTGCAGACTTTATTTATAAATCTAATTATTTATGAACCATTTATACTGCACTCAGAAAAAAGTTTTGTTAATATATGATCAATCTCAACTTTTTGTTGTCGTAACCAAAAATTCGTAACCAAAAATTATTCTAAATTAGAACAACAAAAAAGTTGAGGTTGGTCACATATCAACAAAACTTTTTTCTGTGTGTTAACTTATGCCGTAAGCTACAAGAATTTACGAATCATAATCAATTATTCTTCTCACTCGACTATAATTAATCAATTCTTACAGATTACGGCACAAAGTTAACAAATTATGGACAGTATAAATAATACTCCTTTACGTTCAACTGTTCTATAAACAAGGTTGATGGTAAGTTCCGAAAAATGGAGTGCCGAGAATGACAAAAAGTTTCAGAATTGAAATACTTACCATTTTTTAGTCCAATATGACACCAAATCACGTCGTGACAATGATTTGCTTCGTATAAAAGCTGTGCAATCTGTTACTTACGAAATAGTAATCCACGAACTAGTAGTAGTTCGCGTAGGAAACAACGTGGAGTTCTTAGAATTGAACTTAGATATCTAATTAAAACGTTATTGTTATACGAAAATTTATGTGTCCGTGTGCGTGAGATATTGATGTAATAATATATAGTAATGTGTCAGTGATACGTAAATTGTTTATGTAAGTTCTACTTTTATTACGATTCGTCTTTACGATTCCCTTGATATCATTGTGAAGTTTGATTATGTTGTTCTAACGTGTCCCTTTTTAGAGAGACGCTAACTAAGAGAAGTATTTAATATCAAATTTTTATTGAATACAATTTTGATTATTCTAATCAAATTTTAATTACAATAAAACATAATTTTTAAAAAAGTAAGAAAGTTTTTATTATTCACATATCAACAGAATAAACATAATAAATGGTTATATGTACCACCAAACTTTTCTCTTAGTGTATTCTTTCCAGAAGTGTATTCTTTCGCTATCGTGAGCTGCGTTCCACGTGTAAAGATCAAATATAATATCTGTCTAGATAAGCTAATATTTTTGCGGTATTAATATATATCTCGGTAATTGAAAGAAATAGCGTGTCTTCATTTGCTTTTCCTGGATTATTCCGTTTGCGCGACACAAATTCGCAGATTTTATTTCTGCAAAGGAATGATTCACAAACTCAATGCGATACACATATAATTTTCGCGAATCGGTCTGGTAATGTTGTCACGATAATTTGCACCTGCGAACAGATAACGTGACGATAACATATTTGACAAATGAGAAACATCATTGTTAACCGATATTTAAAATAATAAACGTAATTAAAAATTTTTCTAATTATATTGTTATGTGAAATTTCTTCGTTAATGATAAATCGCTGGAATTGCTCTACTTTGAATATCAAAGTTTACATTTACTGCTGACTATCTCGAAAAAAAAAACGATGATGTTAACAAGCAACTAAGTAGCATTATAGATAGGCAAAAGTATTGGATCGGGTAAAAGTTCGTAGTATTATGAATATCAGAATTTAAGCAGCTGTAAAATGAACGAAATCAAATTAAAAAAAAAAATTTTTTTTAAACAAAATCTCTATCTTCGAAAGGTCTTGAATTTCTGTGGATTTAGTAATATTATTTATAGAAAACTATAGGCTGGATAAAATAGAAAATTTTCTTCTCACTTTGTGAGTATTAATGGATATAATCAATTATTAGTTTTTTTAAAAACGATTATATTAAATTATAGACGCAACTGTAAATCGATTGCGCTTTTCAATGTAATTCAATTGAGGTACAGATAATCTTATTGGTCTACTACTGTCAATCCTCAAGACGAAAAAATTAGTAACAGATTAATCGTTTGAATAATCACTATTTATGAGTCTGTCGCGTGTCTAAAAAACATTTACGAAAATTTTCGATTTTCTAACATGAAAGTTTTTCTTACAAAATTGTTTTTTAAAAATATTTCTAAAGATTTTTTGTTATTGAGTTATCACAAATTAAATAAAAGGAGCAATTTGATTTTGATTATTTCAAATAACAAAAAACAAATTAAATTTGGACTATGAGAGTCAGCGCGAACGCAGGTGCGCAATAAAATTTTTACAAATAAATCCATACGAAATATGGATAATGTGGACTAGATTTCGTGAACGGTCAAGATAGAGCAGGACATATTTGTCACTCCGGATGGCTTGGACAGAGTTCAAATAAATCTACATAAAATGTAATTAGCTGTGAATATTAATATATCATCTAAAGTTTCATGAGATTTGGCGATCGTGTGGGTTACACTACAGTTTTGACAATCTACGAGTGACTCTATATCTTGATCATTCGCGAAATCTAGTATAGATAAGAAGATTGCTGATAAAGATTCCAAAGAGAATCGAAACATTTAAGATTTTTCAAGATTTCAAATAAAGATGATATCAACTTCATATGGATTGACAAATTTATTTTTTTTCAGTGTACAGTCATCAGTGTACAATCATTTTATGTAGAGAATAATGGTTTATGGTGGTGCTACTCAACACAAATCGATTCAACTCACAATAATTTCATTAATATTAATATAAAAAAAAACTGAAATCATAACACAATACTAATATAAACATAAAGGCATGTAACAAAGTAGTTGCGGGAAAATTACCCCCATTCCTTCTATTTTTTCTGACTTCTGCGGCATAAATCCTATCGCGGCGTAATTACCGGAGTTACCCTAAAGACAACTCGCGTTAATTCAGAAGAGATACATTGTAGAAAGACTTACCTTTGTCGTGCAATTACGTAAATAAGGCTTATCAGCGATATCAAAGAATACATCGCGTCCGTCGATCGATGAATCGTGCAATCGGACAATGCAACAATAAACGTAGAAAAATGCAAACAACTTCTTTGCTTCAACTGGAAATTGTGTACAATTTGACATTTTTATTTCATCATAATTTTATCAGCTTACGTTTCAAAATTGTGGTACTTCGACCAAGAACAAATAAACAATATCGTTGTCATTTCAGAAACTAGAAAACGTACTTATGAGAATTCATTTGTTATTCGTTAATCGCTGATAAATCATATTCCATTATATTTGTTATCTGCATTATATCCGGTCTGGATAAAAGCATATCATCTTATGCAATTCGGCAGAATCACATGACACACAATTTGGCGATTCATAATGTATCTAGCATGTTATGGCGACAAGAACAAGAAAGATCAATATAATTGCGAATTCCGAGAACAAATTGGGATTCTTTGTTAGCAATGCACGCGATTAATTATTACAAAAAATATCATTGTGTTAGAACAAAAGTTCGTAATATTACTTCATTCATATGTCTACATGTTTAAAAAAACATCGCCAATTATACTATTCAATAGAGCATTTTCAATAGAGCAATAGAGAATTTTAAGAATTTGTTATTTGTTAAATAATAATTAAACACAATTTTTTAAATTGTGATGATCGATAATTCTTAACAGAGTAATCAAAAATAAAATGTTAAATAAGGACTCTCTCTCCTTAAAATAACAAAAAATAAACTGGGCTAATGAAAGTTAGCACGAACGGAGGTGCGCAATAAAATTTTTACTAATATAATCAATTTTAATAAATATTTAGTTGAATATTGCCAATTAAATATTTATTAGATATAAAGATATATTTATTTGATAGAAGAAATGTTAATTTAATTTAACAATTTTTTATTGAACAAATATTTACTTATTGTAAGTAAATGTTTTGTTGGCAGTATTGAACTAAATATATTTATTAAAATTAACTATTTTTTTCTCAGTGTAGGATGTGCAAAAGATTTAGTGTTAGGGTTATTTTGTGATATATGAGTAATAGTAGATAGAGGAATAGTAAAGCATGTTATATAATAAAATACAAGTACTTTGCTCTTGTATCCTTTGTTTAGTTTATTGTTTTGTATATTCCATCTGTTTGGGATATGCGGCATTTTTAGCGGACGAGATTTATGCCCAAAGTATACAAAGTGGGCAGAATGAATTCAGTGCACTAAATGCAATAAACACATTACCTGAAATATGTACCTCATGTCATAACTGTGAATACATATGAGAAGATTGTAATTATTATTTATTACTTCATATATTTATCATTCTTACTCCTTAATAAAACTTTATAAACGCATTTTATAAGTTATTGTCATTTTACGACTTATTTATATGCATTATGTGTAAATTTTTCATGAGCCGTACGTATCCCCCTCCCCTTATGAGTAGCCATATATCCCACCCCTATGGGATATACGGCAAAAATACAAGGGTTTAAAAAAATTCATTTTTTAATACGAAATGTAAATATTTCTGATTTCCAATATTTTTTTCATAATAGTAGACAGTACAAAGTTTTTGTACTGATATAGTTTGTTTATTTTAAACATAGTAAATAATATTTAATAAATTAAATTTTTGATAGGTGCGGTGTATATATACCCTAAGCATTAACAATTTATGGTACTCACTGATGTTATATGTTGCGATAAGTGAATTGACAATTATTGGAATTTAGAGGGATTATCCCGAATTATTTAATATCCTCTCCCCTTACGCTCCAATCAAATATAGAAATCAAGAGATCAACTCTTGAGATATACAAGCGTATATATTCACCGTGAAATGTAATACGCGACACGTATAGTGATTTATCGGTCGATATCAGTAAAGTGAGTCGTTGCAACGTCATATTTTTTCACTTATTTCAGGATTTTTCTTGTAATCATTCCTTGCAACCGACGTGTAAGAAATTACGCGCCGATAATCACTTGTAACGGTTCTCTTACAATTAGTGAATTATAAATCAACGTAAAAGCATACGTAATTTATTGGGGAGGAAAGCAAAGAGGAAAAAGGAAAAAGGAAATGAAAAGAACGAAACGAAACTGTTACTTCTTCGATAAAACTTCTCTCGATAAAACGGACACGAACGATTCATTGGCGAAAGAATTGCACTTTCGGTCGCACGATTCACGATTGATTAGAATCCGATAATTCCGGCCGGTCATAAATTGCGATCGGATGACATGAGGTGCGATTTATCGCGCATTCTGCATCGGAAGAGTTTCTTAACGGCATAATCGTGCTTTAAGGATTCGCCGATTAGTTTCACGTCTTACTTCATTACCGTTACACGCCTACACTATACGTTTTTATCCTTACGTATTACGCGATTACGCAATGTATCTTGTACTTGAATTTTCTTGTAACGAACATTAACTTCACTTATGTTGAGTTTCATAATAATGACAATTATAATTTACCAGATAACTGTGATAATTGCTTCGCAATGTTCATTTGTTTATACAGGTACAATTATCGTACTTACAAAACTGTAATTATATGTGATTACTTGTTCTTCCATAACTGCTGCATATTAGATATCTTGCATTTACACGGATATAACGATTTTACTGAAGAATCTAAAAAATTTAGACAAATATAGGAACATAATTTTGTTAGACTATCAAAATAATAATTATGTAATACCCAAACTGATTGCCAGAATGTGAAAACCTTTTACAGCATTTCTCATTATGCTTGAATTTTCTACATAATTATTTTTTGATGATTTAACAAAATTATTTTTCAGATTATATATTTCAATAATCTAAATTTTAGATATTTTAGCAAAATCGTTCTTTTCGTGTAAATTAGGAAATTTTGCACTTTGTTCATATTTGCGGCATATTTTATTAATTACCTTTTTAAATTTCAAATTGAATTCGCGTTAATGAGGCGTTTAAAAAATTTCTAGGGAGACACACTGGGGGAAGGAAGAGAAGAATGGCATTCTATGGAGAAGGGTGATGATCGCGGATACCTATCTCGCGGATAAATTGCTGAAAATCTCGTTACTCGGTCTTGGTGCAACATCTGCTACACGTGTTCCTCGGCTTTGATAAACGAGTGGAATTACTCAAGTGAGCCATGGAGTTGGGACCCTCCATTGTCGATCTTGCGATACTTTCCAATGGATTCTTGCGATTCCCGTCACCTCATCTCGCCAGAGAAAACGATGATGGGGCATCGTGAAAATTTAACTGCTGATTCGCAAGTGCATTTCTTTTCTTTTATTCGCTCCACTTTATTAACGATAAGAAAAGTACTTATAAAGCTATAAAATTCCATGGTACATTAATTATGGTTAGGAGCTCTATTTTTATGATTATTATTACTATAATGTTAATAACAATAACCTTTTATATATATAGAATTCTTTCAAACGTGGAAAAATTATACTATAAATTATAATAATTTCAAATATTAATATAATAAAATATTAAGATATGAAATGGTAAATAAAATATGAACATTTTTATATAATAAATACAATCTTATAGTAAGCTATTTTCTTAACATTTGCTAATTATTTCCAATGATAACAATAATTAAGAGATATGTTAAAAAAAATTAAAGAAACAATCATTTTCAAACTGTGTATCACAATATTTTGTAATACAATTTATTATATGCAAATTCCATTTATACGTAAAACAACATGCAACATAGTTACATGAATGCATGTCATAGTTGTGATGATCATAATGTTGAGCAGTTATAATTTGCATGATAAAAATAACTATAAATATGTAGTTGTCTCTAAAAACGATTATAAATTATAATTAAATTATGGTAATTATGGCCATCATTTTTTTTCTCCCATAATTAATGTTGCCTCTCTCGTCTGGAGGGGAAAGCGAGATGCAGCTGTAGAGCATAATATCACTGAAAAAATACTGACATTCTCCTTCATAAATTATGTATTTGATGTTTCATCCATTTTGTACGATCGCGCGAATATATGTCAGGATTATCGCTTTCAAGTAAAAATCTGGATGTGAAATCGAAATTTTTATCAACAGTAAACACGTTCACGGGATTCCAGGATTATTTCTTCGATTTACTATATGCGAATTAAGCGCAAATCTATTTTTTAAACGGATAATTAAGAGTTTTAAAATAATGTTTGAAATTCATGTTTTTTTTTTCGTTTTTTAGAATATAGTTTTGTAGAAGATTATACGCCACATCAATGCTCGAAATCTATAAAAACGTTTTGCCTTAAACAATTCAGTATCCTTAAACCATTAGCAGTCAGTTTCGTCTCGAATTTCGCGAAAACAACATCGCATTGATCAAAATGAATAAATTGAGAGTGTTCTTAAAGAGTCTCTTTTATACAAAATTGCAAAATGCAGTCTGCATTTCCTTTTTACAAATCTTTCAATAAATTATAATCAGAGAACTGTGTTTCATCGTAGATGTTACGTGGTTTCGTATAGAAGCGAATCTCGGATTCTCTCAGAGTCTTATCTCACAATTTAAATTCGTAATTTGCACTCATAAAAATTCTCTAACTATATCTGAACCAGTGGATTCACTGATATCAATGCCAAGTATGCCACTGGTAATCGGTGAAATGTGAGATCCTTAATCTAGCTAATCTTTATTATATGATCTAACTAATCTTGTTTTAGTGCTTAAATTCAATGAATATGGTATTGGAAAATTGAAATTAATGTGTATCAGTATTTTAGTTATGTAATGCTCAAATATTTTTTTCTTTTTTAGTTGAACCTCACTGATTATCAGTGCCAAGTATGCCACTGTGTAATTAATGACTATCCACTGATTTAGATTTAGAGAGAAAGAACGTAGTGATAGCAATTATAAAGGTGACAAGTTTTATATGGAGAATTAAGAGAGTAGTTATTGCAACTATAAAATATTATTTATTCAACTATATATGTTATTATTAACTTTACGTATAAAAAACTTCTTGTCACTTTTATACTTGCAATCATTCTGTCTTTTAATGAACATTAGTTTATTTAACAATGTACATTAATTCTACACATAAAATTTGCATAGTTATTACCTTTATGGTTGCCATGCTATATTTTTCTCTGGGTATGCGTCAGCTAAGGATAGACGATCTTGACAGAAATCTACCTAACTACCTTAGTTAAGGATTGTGCGTGTGATTGACAACCATATCAAACGTGAAACTTTAGGCCTGTTCTTTTTGGCTGACCTTTTGCACCAATTCATCTGTCTTCCTTTTCTTTTCTCCTGGAGAGAAAAGAAAGAAAGATGAACTGGTGCAAAAGTTTAGCTAAAAAGAACAGGCCTATTTATATTGTTGCAAGAGTGTTCTTAAAGAGGAAGGAAAAGAAAACAAATCAAATTCATTCAGGATGCCATGTAATGTTGATCGATCGATTGATTGATCGATGTTTTATACCTTTAAATAAAACAGAATTATTTAAGTTTTTGCAAAGAGATTGTATTTATGATGATGGCGACATCAAAGAAGGCTAATCATAATGATGCGAATGATAGAATAGAAATTATTAGAACAAATGGCACATTGTATATAGTAGTAATAAAATATATAGTAGCAAGTGATTATTCTGTTGCGAATTATTGTGACTACATGTGAATGTGTAACATTCACATCACGTTTGTTATTAATTTCTGAATTTCAACGTACAAAGATTTCCCAGTATTGCCGAGAATAATATTGTAGCATATATTATGTATCATCGTAAAAATCATTTCTCATATAATCTTGAATCTCACGTTATTCTACGTTTTTACAGTCTCGTCGATGAAATTTGCAATATCACAGTGAGTAATTTTAATATGCGTATGATCATTTAGTACGAGGATCGGTACTTATCCAAAATTAAAGAAAACTCAATGGAATCGACCTCCATAAATATAGCGCCCTTATATAAAGTAAGTTCAAATGTATTCGAGTTCAAAATCGATAGAGCAATTAATTTGTTTAATGTACTTTATTCTTGTGCTAGACGCTACGCTCTTAATTAATTTTGTTAATTTACAATAAACAATAAAAAAAATAAAAACATTGTAATACTTAAGATCGCGCGATACACTAATTTGATAATTTAATATATTGTACATACGTTTTTGTGTAGCTTTTTTTAACCGTCTTATGCGATTACAATAACCAATACTGCATTGATTAATATATTCATAATCATTCAAAATTTTTTATATATTTACAATATATTAAAATAAAAATTAGTAAAATATTTAGTGTATCTGTTTTTTAGTTTATAATACTCTATACGTGTTTTTCGGAAGACTGTGAAATCAGTAAGTACTCCACTTTTGATATTAATTTCCTGCGGATGAGTAGAAATAATAAATTCAGGACTAAAGTAATTAGAAGTAATTAATTAGAAATAAATTAACACTTAATTATAACATATACTTGAACTTGTTTTTACGGATGCTAGATCCAGACAGTCACAGAAAGGTCATCGTATCGCAGTTCACCTTCGCAGCTTGAATCCATGCGTGATGGATTAGCGGAGATTCTCAACTGAATTTGCTGCCATCGCAACTATCAACATCACCAATACTTCATTCATACGTATCGTTCGCGACACGCGTTACTCGGGTACTTTAGGCTGTGCCAATTTAAAAGTCAGTCAGGTACCTGAAGTAGCGCGCGCTGCGGAGAAACGAACCGCGCCTTTTCAAGGGGACTGGAAAAAGAAGACGAAAGAAGGTTATGCGTGTATGTACATGTTTGCATGTGAAAAATAGAGAGAAAGAGAAGAGAGAGAAGGGAAAGAAGGAGCCGGGGAAGAAGAGTGTGTGGAGGCTGCTGCATGTTAATTGTACTTCATCAGGTGCTCTGGTGGATTCGATACCCGGCACCTGTTGGAGCGCAATTCATATGACTGTGCCTTGCTGCCTTATTATTTCCCCGCAAGCGAAACGATACGATTTTCGTTCGCAAGAAACCGTCTTCGTGGGAAAACGTTTCTCGAATAAGGATGAGTATAGAGCGCTGTGACCATCGTTTCTCTCTTACAAACGTATATAATTTACAACTGCGCGGAGATCCCGTTCTATGTCTACGGGTGAGCTGCGTGCGACAAACTATACAAACGTACACGCAAGATCTTGTGAAATATAATGGTGACATATTTACTTGCGATTAATTTTATTTAATATTTAAGATTTCAGAATTTTTAAATTCAAAATCATCCAAGTTTCAGCAAAATAATCAAGTTTATCTCAATATGTAAACGAATGTAATTAATTCTAAAAAAATCTTGAAATGATGTTTCATCCTTTTATGACTTTTTGAGCAGGTAAAATATAACTTACGATATATCATAAAATGGTAAAGATATATCATAACAAGCATGCGAATCTTCAGATAGATCGAATAAAAATTTCGTATGTAATTTTTCCGATTATTAATGATTTGATAAGGAAGTTAACTTTAGAACAGGAACATGAATCTACGAAAAACTCAAGTCACTACACTGGAGAAAAAGACAGTGGCAACTATAAAGGTAATAATTATATTAGTTTTATATATAGAATTAGTGTTTAACTATTTTGTAATTATTGAAACTATTGTATAAAACGGTTTGTTCGATATATATTATGTCTATATATAAAATTTGTATAGTTGTCACCTTGACAATTGCCTATCATTATGTTTTTCTCTGCGTGTAACATTCTTGGAAATTTTTACTTATTTAAGCATTTATATTTTGCAATTTAGCAATTTGATTATATTATAAGAAATTTTACATTCAAAAGAAATTTATGTTCATCGAGAAATATGCATCTTTCTTATTAGAATCATGTATTTCGCTGCAAAGATGCTATGAGAAGACTCAGCGCTTAATCCGCATATATAAAAAAAAAATCTAGCGTGTGTGTAGAAAGAGAGATATTTGATAAGAGTTTATTTATGCGTACGTCATGCGGAATAACAAGCCTCATTCCTCGTGATTTTTCTAATGTATCCGCCACTCGGTACTTCCGGAATGCTCGGTGCCTAGAATTCCTATCCAAAAATGTTTACTAAAGTAAATGAAATTAGTCAATATTGCTTCGTCGTTACAAAATGTTATTGACCGCGCACGCGTGTATATATTGTGTTTGCAGTCGACATGAAGGAGAGAACCACGTATCTCATCTAACTAATGGGATAATGATGTTACGTAAGAATCGCGTGGCAAAGTGGAGAAAACGGACGAGGGGGAGAGGCGAGGGAGGAGATCATATAACATAATTATTTAGTTCCGTGCGCGACATCGTCCCGATAGAGAAGAATTCGCGAACGGCAAAGAGCGATGAATTTGAATGATAGTCGTCGAGTTCCTTCTATCTCGAGCTTGAATTGATTACAAACAAAAACCGATTACACGAGACCAACTACAGTTGATCGACGCAATTCAACATCGCTGCGCTGCGTTCGAAAATACTACTCGAGGGCCTCCGTATCGTTTTATCTTTGTTATTCATCGAATAAAACAAAGATAAAATGATACTCAGAGGTAGAATTCGGGTAGTATTTTTGAACACAGCCCTGACGTTACGCTCTGCGCACTCGTACGTAAAAATTGTTTTGTACAGCGACTTAACTAGTTTTAGTTACGTCATTAACCGCAACTCACTTGCGAGTACAGAACCGGAGCACTCCTTTGCAGAATAATCATCGCGTTTATCGACTCGTTTTGGCTTGCGGCAAACATACTCGGATCGTAAAACACGCGAACGAAATTATTAATTAGGCGACCTTGTAGATGTAGATTTTACAGCGGTATATTTATTAATCAGCAATGCATTGTACAGGATGGTCTTTAACCTTTCGATTCCTAAGCAAGGCTAAGCCGTTCGCTCCAAAAATGTTCTGTTTAGAATAATTTTGCCAAGATTTTAATAATTTTGAGATTTTTTATATTAATTTTTAAGTTATAAACATTTCGAGATAAATCTTTTAAACAGTTATAAAATATAACTTACTTACTTGGAGCCATTCGCTTCCTTTTCAGGAATATTATGTTATAACTATCTACTTAAAAAAATTGCGCAGTAATAAACAGCGCGTAATACGCACTAAGAATAAGCTTAAAATCAGATATTAATCGGACATTATATATATATATATATATATATATATATATATATACATATATATATATGAGAGGATCTTAAGTATTTTAAAAGATTAGGAGTGATTCCTCGTATTAATTCAAAACGAAAACTTGGTTTAATTTCATGTACAATTAATACTTGTTATTATACAATCCGCAAAGAACTTAACGTTCAACGTTATTCAAATAAATGTGTGTCGTTTCTAATCTTAACATTTAGGTATTTTAAAAAATAAATTTTTATTATAATTAAAAAATTAATATCAATTTAATAAAAGTTGTACTACAGCACTTGCGAGAGTACACAAAATTTTTCTGATTGAAATTTTTATCATACAAAATGACAGTGTAATGTTAGTCTTTTTTTGACAAGTGTATAAAAATAAAATTTTCAACTAAAAATTTCCATATTAAAATATTAACAATAAAAAAATTTTTAATATATCGCAAAAATTTTACATATTTCTCTAACTTTAAATATGCAGATAATGAAAATGTTTGGATTTCTGTTCCAGATCGAAAAGAGATTCCGTGTATGCGCTTTTGTGTTATTCCTACGAGAAGCACCCATCCGCGCGTGTATTATCATAAATTTCCACCCATGTGCCCCTTTGATGCATGAGATGATCGATTTGCCTACGATTACCCCCCACGATAGGTACCTTGAAAAAGGGAAAATGAACAGCGTACAAAATCAAATCACATGTGCCGCGAGGTGTAATACAGTTGAGTAAATTGCTACTGCTCAACGCGAAAGAATCTCGGAAATTAATATCAGATCCTCGTAATTACCGGTTTAATATCCTGACGCTTGTAATTTCAGTCTATTTGACCACGCCCTGGTATAATTGCGCCGCCGCGCGGAGAAAATAAACTACTACATGAACTACCGCGAGATAGCCGGCCACTTATTCGATGGAACGTGAATAAAAAAGAAGAAATATTATTAAGGAAAGGTGATAAAAGACAATAAGATATTTTGTGAATAAATTCTTTTTTTTTAATCTCAATATTTGGAATTTATTTCTGAATTTCTGAATTTATTCAAGAAAGAGAGCTTTTCTATTTATCACCGGTCTTTAATTTTACATGACATTTAATAACTAGGAAAAAAATGCTACCCAATTTTTAAAATGAAAATTAATTCTTTGATAATTTTCTCGTTGTTAAAATAAAAATTCTAGGACATCCAATACAAAAATTATTTTCACTTAATATATATGTTACACAGACGAGTTAAAGATTATTATTACGTTGTCATTACGCTAATTGATCGGCTGTTTTACGCACCGTACGTGCGATACTGGTTTTTTCTCTTCTTTTGTGCTGTTCAGTGATGCGCTTGAAAGCAATGCGTTTCACCTGCATATGTACGAAGAAGAGGGCGAAGAAGCAAGAAAGACCGACAGCTGGTTCGCTCTCGCGGTCGTGGTTCAGTGCAAAACGGATGCGGCATTACAAGGAATTCTTAACGAGAAAGATACTGTTAAAAAATTCCATCTCGAGTGAACAAATATTCTACTCTTAATTAATAAATACATAGAACATAACTCGATTCCTCACATAATTCTCGAGATTGGAACATTCTCGGCGTAGTATTATCGCCGTTTTTTCTTCGATATAACTTCCGTATAAAAATCCAGAATTGTAGGTCGATTTTTCGTATAATTTTTAATACCTTCCAATAAATGACTAAATGCCACTCGATTTTTTAAACTTATGAAAATCCGATAGTGCAAAGTCAAGTGGAGATTCTTTAAAAATTTCGCAAAGATTATATCGCTCATTAAATGGACTTCTCGCTAAATGAAAACTACAGATTGAGACAGATGAAAGATAATTTAATTTGAAAGATTATTATAATTTAATTGCTTTTTATACGTTTGTCATGCTAAATGAAGGAAAAAACAAATCGCTATCGAAGCTTATGAGACAAAAACCTTCCAATCGATCTTCCTTTCTGGATCGTTATTTGAAAGTGATTCTTTCGGCCACATCGTATACAATGGATGATGTGTATTGTTTGTAAAAAGGTCTGTTTGAAATATGCAGTTTTGCAATTCTACTGACGCCGAAGACTATATATCAACACGGCGATTGTATTCTATGAAAATAGCGTAGACGACACGTCATCCATGCCTGTATCAATGAATTTCCAAGTGTCGCCTTCTATTAAGTTAAGTAATATAATTCTATATTGTAATGAATTGAGAGAGAATTAGATAATTTTCGAATTTTTTTCTCTTTTTAAATTAGATAGAAATATGAATTTTTATGTTTCAATATTGAAAATTTATATTATTATATTTATATATTTGATATAAAAAATACATTGTTAGAAATTTCGTTATAAATTTAAATAATATGTAAAGGAAGTTTATTATATAAAGGAAGTTTATTATGTAAAGTGATTACTGAAAGTAACTGAAAATGTGCATTAAATTTCATGCAAATCTGTATAGAATTTTATCGAAAGTACATTAAATTTCATGTACATGTACACAAATATACTTTTCAATTATAAATACATTAAATTTAATGTAATATTATGAAATTAAATTCAACTTAATGTGTAACTTAAACGTACATTAAAGTTAATGAATATTTTTAACAGTGTAAAATATAAGAATTCTAATTCATCTGAATAATAATCTTTTGAATAAAATCAAAGTTTTTCTCAGATTTTATACTTACCTTTATACTTATCTTATAGAGTAACTCCGATATATACGCCGCACCTATCAAAAACTTAATTTATTAAGTATTATTTTACTATTTAAAGTAAACGAACTATATCAGTAAAAACTTTATACTGTCTATTACTATGAAAAAAATATTAGAAATCCAAAATATTTATTTTTCATATTAAAAAATAAACTTTTGGAAACCTTTGCTTTTTTGCCGTATATTCCATAGAGATATATAGCTACTCAAAGGGGGGAAGGGGTACGATTCATGAAAAATTTATAAATAATGCATATAAATAAGACGTAAAATAACTTATAAAATGTGTTTATAAAGGAATGTGTTTTATTAAGGAATAAGAATGGTAAATATGTATATGAAATAATAAATAATTACAATCTTTTCCTACATATATTACAAGTGTTATGACATGAGGTACATATTTCATATAATGCGTTTATTGCATTTAGTGCACTGAATTCAATGCGCACTTTGTATGCTTTGAGCATAAATTCCGTTCGCTAAAAATGCCGCATATCCCAAACAGATGGGATATACAAGACAACAAACTAAACAAAAAATACGAAAGCAAAGCACTTGTATTTTATTATACAATATGCTTTACTATTCCATTACACGTATGTATCACGAAATAATCACCAAGTCTTTTATACACCCTACAGTAATCATTTTATGTAGACTTTATTATGATGGCGTTATTTATTACAGCGACAAATCGATTTAACTCACAATAATTTCATTAATATTAACAGTAAGAAAAACTGAAATCATAACACAATACTAATATAACATAAAGACATGTAACAGAGTAATTGCGGGAAAATTACTCTCACTCCTTTTATTTTTTCTGACTTCTGCGGCGTAAATCCCAACTCGATCGGAGTTACCCTATGTTAGATTTTATAAAGTATTAGTGTACCTAATGAATACAAAAAATTGTAATTGAGCTCCAAATTGTATTTATTCAAAATTTTCACATAACAAAAAGTGTAATTATATATCCATTCAAAATTTTGGATTTTCAAAAAATATTTATTTACAAAAAACTATGAATATTTAATGATTCATGTTCAAAATATAAACTGAAAAAAAGCTCCAATAAGCAATCATTACCCTTAATTATAACCGGCACTTTGATGACTTTAAATAAAAACAAAATGAATTTTATTTATTTTTATCATTGTAATATTCAAATTTTATGAAGGAAACTTAGAAATTTTGAAAAATATTTTAAAGAAGTAATACATTTTTAATTTATAAATATCTATTTGATAAAACGCCATACATATTGTGATATAATTCCGGTTACGTCACAATAATGTCATATATGTTATAAGATATCTTGGGCGCGTCATTCATTGTGGTCTGTGGACATTAAATTCTGAGATATATTATTTATTTCCAATAAAAATATCTTTGTTTAACTTATAGGTTAAACAAGGATTTGTATAGGTGGCGGACTAAACGCGCGATATAATCGTAGCCATTGTTTTTATAGATTTCTATTTTCTTTTGCAGATTTGCAAGCTATAATGTGCAGAATAAAATACGAAATGAAAATATTCGTAATCATATTCAAAAAATATTCATTCAAATGGAATGAAAAAATATTTATTCGTTTCTTGACGAATTTTTTACACTTAAAAAAATAAGTGTATTCGAATGAGTATTTTCATTCATTTTTTATTCGATCATTTATTCGAATATTAGATATTCCGGACACACTATAAAGTATATACTTGTAGATGCAAAATTTATTTAGCTGTAAAATTTTCTTTGGTTCAATTTTGTAATATAACCAAGAAAACGTTATGTTTGTCTAAAGACTCGGAGGACTTTTTTGTTACAGTTACCGTCCCAAAATCGAAACGATGTAACGGTAGAAGAGGTCGGTACCCTGTTTATCAATAAAACTGTTTATAATATCATATATATTTATTGTAATATGTACATTTAATGAAGTAACAATAATAAACTTTATAGGAGGAATGTCATTTTTGGTCAAAATTGGGTCTTGGTATTTATTGTTGGTAATATTCATACATGAATATTTATATTCGAATATAATTATCAATTTCTATAGACTGTGCATCGATTTGGTTTATTAAACTTAAAACATACTCATAAGCTTAATAATAATAATAATAATAATAATAATGATGATGATGATGATGATAATCTCACAATTAAATTAATTGATCGTCGATTTAATAAAAAGTACTAATATTTAAAAAATGATTTATTAAATATATAAAAAATATCACCTCAGTCTTCGAATCTGGATCTCTCTCATTTCATGCGGACATGTTATCAATTCTACAAATCTATAAAATCTATTAAAAAAGTCAGAAAATAAAAGTAGTTTTTTGTTTCTAATAAAATGAATATAAAATTAAATAACAAATTCAAATAAATACAAATAAAGGCATATAAGAATCAACGCGGATGTTGGTCAGTGTCTATCTGCGGTATATTAATGTTCAATTTAATAATTTAATTCTATTTGTATAAGAAATTTTTATTTTATGACTCTTCCACTCTAAAATTTTACTATTTTCTATTTAAATCTTCTGTGTGTTATTTGCAGTTCTAGTATTCACAATTTCCAAAATTTTTCTTCGCACGGTCTTTCTTCAACCGGTCTGTAAACACTTTTGTGGTTTCTGAATTGATTCAATATGAGAAATGTGATGCTATATTTTCTTGCTTAATTTTTCTAATTTGGATATCTGAAAAGAGCTTTTTATATATATATATATATATATATATATTGCTAATTTATCCTCTCAATATATTTAATGTAAATCTAATAATATATAATTAAAATTTTGTAATTTTACGCATTGACTTTTACATGCCCTTATTTTTACTTATTTAAATTTATTGTAATAAATAAAGATCATAATCTGTATTTATAAAATTAAAGTAAAGAAACAACGTTTTTATGAAGAAAAATACAAATAACGATTGTACAATATAACACTAAATATATTTAATGTAAATTTAATATCAAACAAGTCCAGGAACAATTGTAACTGACTCTAGGCATTGAAGTTACTATTATCCTCTAATGATATTTTATATAGTAAATTAAAATAAAAATCTAGACAAAGTCAATTCGAATATACATCATCGATATAGATAATTATTAAAACATATTTTAATAATATAATAATAATAATAATAATAATAATACATTAATTTTCGCTATAAAGAAAAAAAATATTTATAAACAAAATAGACAGAGCTGTATTTTGCAAATCCAAAATAAATATACGGAATTTCGTGCTGAGCGATTATATATCCATCATAGCAAAAAGGACATACAAATCTGAAACAACTTTGTTCAAAAAGTATTTAATTATCAGATTATTTGGTTAATAAATAAGTAAATACAAAAAAATTATAGAAAGATGAGAAATATATGGGAAATATTGTATGGGAAATATTGATTAAAAGCAAACAATATATTATAAATTTAAATTGTAATCTATTATGAGCTATTAACGATCAATATATAACTGAAAAGAAGACAAGACGATGTTGAAACTAATACTAATATTTTATTGCAAATACCATGAATATTATTCCTTGAGCATTAGTTGTACAGTCTATATTTATCAACTCTTATTAATCATGTACAATTTGCTTAAATTTTGTTATTATTAAAACGAGTCAATCTTCATTTTATTTAGTTTCATACAAGTTGTTGCACGCAAAATATAGGTCTGTCATTAGTTTTTTCTAGTTTTCAGTAGAGACAATGAAAATAAATGTTATAGTCATATTATGCTTTATTGTAGACAATGACAACAATGATTATAAAAGTGTATATATATATATATATATATATATGACTACATTAATATTTTATGTACAATGAAATATATAACATTGGAATCTATGTGTGTTAACTCGTTAGACCGTCGCGTCGGTCTCGATTATTATTTATCTGTCACGCGTACCGATCTCGCTTTTGCATTTAGTACGCAAAGATCATAGCGTACGATAAAATTATCGAGTAGAAAAATATCGATGAACATAACGACGACGATTTAAGGGGTTAAAAAACATGATCGATATAAATATCTTTCGAATCACGGAGGTTGAAGCCTACAAAATCTCTCGATAAAATCTCAATAATGGCGTTACGGGGTTTTTAAATTCAATAAAGTGTAAGTTAACTCCCTGTTTATTTTTAAAATTAATTTCAACTAATATTCATCGAAATTATTGACGGACAAAAACGATCTGTGTTAATCAAAACGGTGAAAACTGATAAATCGATTGAAATCACGGCGAGAGGTCATATAGGGTTCAATCTTCGTAAAACGACACACACATCCAGCGTTCATGAAATGCACTTGAGGAGAAAATGCACTTCGCTTCGCCCTCGAATTTTGTTAGTATTCTCGATAGTTTGACACCGTGCTCGAGAATAAAATTGAGCAAGTTTGCAATTCGAATTGCTACCTGCAGCGGCGATGTTCTATTCGAAACGATATGGACTGGAAAGCTGACGTAGTAAGTTGAAGCGCATTGCATACAAAGCTAACTATGTGTAATAACGATTGTACGAGTTCCAGCAGCTGGAAAGTATTAATTAAAATTAAAATTAATATTATTTAAAAGCACGATTCGTGACAAAAGGGTCAAAGCTGCGTTATACATCGCGGCGCGCGATAAGGAAGAATTGAAATTATCGTAATAGCGCAAAATAAGAAACGCAGAGTAAAATCGATACTATCATCCAAGCTTGAATGAGACACTTGAATGATGTTTTTAGAATAGTTACTTAGATAACTACTTAATAGTTTTTAGAATAGTTTTTAGAATAGCTACTTGTAATAGTTGTCATAGTTATTACTTGTAATTCCAGACACATATATTATATTATACAATTATATTATATAAAAAGAAATGAAACAGCTTGAATTGAGATATCTTTAAAAGCTCTTTAAGAAACATCTTCAAAATATTTCATAAAGAACACTGAAAAATATCTTATTAAAAATAAATTGTCTTATAATCGATTTTATCTATTTATTCAACAATGTTTAAAAATTAATATCCCATTAACTATTGCGAAAATTGCAAAATGATAGAGAACTTTTCGACTCAGTTTTTTATTAGAAATAGTACTGTATAATTAGTTGGCGTTATTTCAGAAACATCCTGTACACACTACTTAATAAAAAACAAAGAACAAGTTTCAAAACGCTTAAAATTTTACAATTTTCAGATCACCAAAACTCAGTAAAAAATCATCGCAGATGAAGAAATATAAAAGTATTCTAAAACTTGAAATTAATACTTAAATATACTTTAAATTTGGCCGATTTAAAATAAAAAAAATTTTTATTTTTATAGTTCTATATCTTAATAAAGATTATATTTGTTGTATTCTTCAAAATTACGTAGATACATTTAACATACAGTCTATAGTTCGATGAAAACCTTTTTTCTCAAAAATTTAATACTTTTTAAAAAAAAATATAGTTTTATATATATGTCTATAAACTGCTTTTTTAAAAAATTTTCTTATGATTTTTCTTAACAATGATTTTCACCGAATTTAAACACGTTGATTATAAGACATGCAAAGTCTTTAGCTTCAAAGTCGCTTTAAAGAAACATAAAAAATATACGAAATGCCTTTCGAAAAATAATTGTAGTACAATTACAAAAAAAAAAAAAAAAAAAACGAACCAATTAAAATAAATTATTTAACTCATCCCAAGTGATATGTATTCTCGAATTCTCACTTAAGAATAATTTTGTTTCAATCCAAGTGTATCTTTTCTAGGCACAATTATTTTTTAAAAATAACTGCGTCAAGTTTTTTATATTTCTAGTATTTGTTTTTGCCAATAGTTTAATTGTAATCTTGGTTCAACTAACTATTCATCTTTTTCTAGTTCTAAGAATTAAAAAAAAGAGTGAAGAATAAGTTAAACCGAGATTAATTCAGCTATCAATTGCTGGTGTAACTGATGTCTCCGTTAGTCATTTTCAGCTTCTCTCTCAAAGATACTAAC
>NW_012130067.1:8593913-8611170 GCF_000143395.1 Atta cephalotes | reverse complement strand
ATATTAAGCGTAGTAAAAAGAAATCCATTATTTTTGCATAAAATTGAATGGAAAAATAATGGATTTCTTTTTACTACATCTAATAGATTTATTTTTCACATTTCTCTTTTTCAGAAACTGTTAATTTATAGGAGCCAGAATATCGCTTATTTGTTAAACAACTAAAAATGTTAATTAAATAATTAAAAATTATTTTTTAATTGCTTGTAAAAAAATCGAAGATAAAAAAGTTAAAAAAAATTAAAAATACTTTTATCTAATTAATTATTATATCAAAATTGCTTAAAATTAATGTTAGAAAATTGTAATGATTTAAAATACTTATTTTCCCAAAAGCTTTGTTTTTTATTTATGTTGTTATTACAGATGAGTGATATAGTATACTTATGTGATATCCAGTATGCGATAATCATATAGAGTTTTTCAATAAAGTATCTAATTTTTAAGAAGATAATTAACAATAATAAACAATAATTAATAATAAACATAGAAATATATTGATCAAAACGACGAGAAAGATTAATTTAGGTATAAAATTAGCTGAGTTACATTAAATGGAGATATTCCTTTGAGGCATAAACATGAAATACTTCAACAATTAGAAAATATAATCCCCAATTACGAATTTTTTTACACTAAACATATTATGAAGTTATAACAGAAAGCATTTGAATTAGAGACTGTACTATTAAAAACTAAGGTAAATAAGAAAGTATTACTTAGAAAGCATTATCCCAAATAATAATATCTGAATATAAATTTTATTTTAATTTGCGTGATTTTATATTATTTTTTTAAAGAAGAATTAAGGATGATTCACATCTCAAAAAATTACCAAAAATATAAAACTTTCATTGATTTTTTATTGTTACATTTAAATATACGTAAAATTTGTGCACAATTTTTATTTCTTATCGAGTTAAAAGTTATTTATTATTTTATTCTTGATTCTTATGTAAAAAACTTTTATACTTAATATTTATTTGCAAATTTTGTAAAGAAATAATATTAAAAATTAAATCAAATTTTATACATATACTAAAAAAAATAATAATAAATATTAGTAAAATTAGTTATTTAGATTCGCTCTCTTTTCAAAGTTATTGACCTAAAAATGCAGAAAAATATGATCGTTTTGCTGTATAAAGCATTATAAGCCAAATTATAATATTTGTTTTGTTTTTTATATTTCAGAACTAATTATTCAGATTAATATCAAAAATTTTTCAGTGCACAAAGAGAGAGAAAAATATTTATGATTATATATGAATATATATGAATATTTATAATTACATGGTTAAAAAATTATGGTTAGGAGGTTTATTTTTATGATTATTACTGCTATAATATTAGTAATAATAACCTTATATGTAGTTCTCTCAAATATGGGAAAATTGTATAAATTATGATAATCTGAACTACATATTAATATAGTAAAATGTTAAGATATAAATGATAAATAAAAATAATCATTTTACGTAATAAATGCAATCGTCGTTATAGTGAATATAATTATTTCCTTAACATTCGATAATTATTTACATGATAATAATAACTAAGAGATATATGAGGAAAAATTTAATGTATAGTTGTAATGATCATATTTCAATGTTGAAGCAACTATAATGTGCATAGTTAAAACAATTATAAATTTATAGTAAATCCAAAAAATGACTATAAATTATAGTTAAATTGTAGTACTTGCAACTAGGGATGCAACAGGAAAGTATCAGGTATCTAGTATTATCCAGCACTTTTTTACTATCCGACCGGATATCGAATATCATTAGTGGGAATATATCCGGTTGAAATTTGATATCATTAAATTGTTGATTTTTTTCATATAAATGTTCTAGAAATAAGCAGAGTTGGGTAAATTAATGTTTTTTTTAACTGAATAAAGTTAAAGTTAATGACTTTAAAATTAATAAAGTTAAGTTAAAAGTTGAAAGAATGAAAAATTAACTTAACGTAGGTTAAGTCAATATTGAATACTTAAGTTAAAAAAATTTTGAAAAAAATTATTTTTTAGAAATGTCATTTTTTTTTAAATGAGATTAAATAACTACAATATAGATTTAAATAAATTAAATTTTTAATTTTTTTATTCACATGATATAAATATATAACACATAATGATATAATTATATAAGTTATATAACTTTAAAAAAACAGCCAGCACATAGAGAAGATATACACAAGATCAGTGATTACTTTTTAATAAGTCTTAAGCCATAAAAAATTGACCAATTACAATCGCGAGAAGAATATTTGACTGTAATTGGTTAATTTCTTATGATGTCTTAAGGTTTAAAACATCTATTGTAGATCCGAATTAAGGCTTATGGTACAAGGCATAACCGCATAAACCAAGCAGAGGGTTGTATTAGCATCTTAAGAAATTACTTAAGATGGTCTTAAAATATGAACAGATACGAATATACGCCCTTAATCTTATTATATCTTATTTTTCTAAGATATTTAAAAGAGATAAAAAAATGTTTTAACTTAAAAAAAAGTTAAAAAGTTAACGTTTAAAAGTAAAACATTTAAAAGTAAAAGTTAACGTTTAAAAGTTAGTTAAGTTAAAATTTAATGCATTTAAAATTAAGTTAAAAATTATTAACTTTTTAATTTTTTTTACTTTTAACTAGTTACTACCCAACCCTGGAAATAAATATTCATGATGCTATAATATCTTATACATTGTTGCAAAATTATAATCTTTTTCTCTATAGAATCTTTTTTTTCAGAAGACACTCGATCGGATATCCGACTCGAAGAAATTGTCTTCTTGGATTGGATATCCGATGTTACATTCTGTTCGAATATCCGGTAATTTTACGATCCGGTTTTACCATCTCTATTTACAACCATTTTTTTTCTCAGTGTGATATTAGCTGATGTTAGTTTATTTGGGCTTACTACTTAACTAATACTTTTAGCTGATATTGTATAGCTAGAAGATCTTTAATGTTACTATTTATGTTAGAACAGGAAGAATAAATATACAAAGTATCAAAATACGCGATTAAAAATATTACAACAAGAAGTTTTAGAAATATTAAGTACATTGAGTAAACAAAGTTTTCTGTAAATTTTTATTTCACGCAATAGTTTCAAAGATATAAGAGTTAAATATGGCCAATTACATTTAGATAGTCACCTGTGAAATATCAGCACTCAGTACTACCGCGACTCAGTACGTGCGATTCATGGACATGTGATTATCTAAACATAATCTGTCACATAGTCTGTAATTGGCTAATTTAAATCCTCATTATCTAAAAAATTACTGTTTAAAATAAACATTTAAATAACTTTTTCACTTAATTGTTTGAGAATTATTTTGCTAATATAATATTTTAAATCGCAAATTTTAGGACACCTCGTATAGGAATACAAAGATACGTATATCATTTGAGTTTTAGTTTTTAAAAATAATTGTAACAATAGTTGTTTTTCGAGGAACGTGTGTATTTGATATCTTTTCTAAAAAGATAATTTTGTAATGTTAAAATTATCATAACAGCGCAAAGTAGGAAATATAAAGTAAAATCGAAATTCATCCAAGCTTGAATGACATTTGAATTAAAAAATTCTTGAAAGCGGAAAGTAGCAAATGTATTTTATTTTTTATTTCTACTTTAGACTGTAAAAAAAGTTACTAAAAAATTACGGGCACTTGCGCTGCAAGGCTGTGAATAATAAATGACTTGTACATAGATAATAATAAAAAAAGATTTATTTTTCTCGATGTAGATGTGTTTCTTGATTTAAAAATTTCTCGATAATTTAATCAATTTCTCACGATAATTTTTTAAACTCAAAAGCTATTTATTCTAATATCTTTCCAGTTATTGAAACGTTTCGAGACCGATCCTTCGGCAGCTGGTATTGTATCCGCATGATATATTTAAATTGAACTCATGCACGACCTTGACTCTTTTCGTGTTATTTTCATATTACTCGATCGAGGCCGATGGACCTCATTGACAAATCTCTCTCTCTCTCTCCCTCTCTCTCTCTGTTCTGAAGCCAGGCTGCACCTAGATCAATAACTATCTTTCATGCCTACGTCTTGCGGCCGCGGTGCAGTATAGTCGAAAATATTTTAACGATAAAATTATTCCGCAGTGCTCAGATACACGAATATATTAAACAAGAATCTATCTCTCTTTCATTTCCATCAATTCAATATCAATTCTAATAGCGAATGATTAACCAAATTGTTCTAGATTAGAACGAGTGAGATTTTAAGGTGATACAATTAACAAGAGATTGGCCAGTGAACACACGAGAATCGTACGCCATATTAAGCTAAAATTTGACGGTGAATGATTTCACCTGTTATTCCAGGATAGAATCGATACATTTTTACGTCATTTACATTTTTATGAACGCACGTACGTTTTTTTTTCCAGAATCGGTTATTTCTGCCAGTGATTGTCGCAATGTCCAAGGCCAAAAGATATGAGAAAATTTTCACGGGTGGTCCAGTGCTCGCGCATACGACGCAATCTGATCGATGCGCCAGCGGCGCGTTAACGGGGCTCTGCCGTTATGCAACTTACTGCACCAACGAGGTTGCACCAATGA
Organism: Atta cephalotes; assembly: GCF_000143395.1. Lineage (NCBI taxonomy): Eukaryota > Metazoa > Arthropoda > Insecta > Hymenoptera > Formicidae > Atta > Atta cephalotes. The sequence continues at coordinate 8,606,571 of NW_012130067.1, read as the reverse complement.
GAGATGCCAAGGTCGTTGCACCAACGAACCCGACGCAGCATCGGCGCAGCCGGCTTATCGTCGCTAAGTTTAATATCTCGTATATACAAATGTCTTTTAAGCGAAATTCAATCTTTACACAACTCATGTTTCTCGTCATTACACCAGCACGAAGGACTATAATGTATTTCCGCATTTAATTATCAAAATAAATATTGTATTGGTGCAATTTGAAATGCGCTGAACTCTATTTAAATGTTCAAATTTACATAGAAGAGAATTTCTTCATTCGATTTCTTATTATACATAATTTACCGATTCTGATTATAAACATTTCATATGAATTTAATCACTGTAAAACGGATCTTTTGACATGATTCTAAATAAAAATTATACTACCTTTTTTTCCCCCAATATAACAGGGAAAAAGTAAAGAAAATACCGAAAGACACGATTTAAAAATAGGATATAAGGGCAAATATGTGAGGCGACAGCACAGGTATAGTCGCGCGAAATATGCAATAGTCTTCGATATCTTCGTCATCGTGCATTATCGGCTCGCACCTGCTGCTTTCGTCTGCTTTCGTCAGTGTCAGAGAGACATTTCTGCGACGTCTCAAAGCGCATGCAAGACTTTCCAGTCGCAATTATTGTCGGACCCTGTCGACCTCCATGATGCATCTTAAATACGGAGGGAGAAGCCATTCCCGCGGTGAGCCTTAACGATATTGCCAATAGAATGAGATACTCACCGTCGTCTCCCGCGTGCTTCAGGACGCCGGAGGAATTCCTAGAAGGATTTTCACGGCTCTCTCGTCATTACGTTACGGGCGTGAAATCTGTCGGTGGTGGCTTATGGCTTCCACGCGCTGCGTGAGCCGATGAGAAGGTCGGAAATGTAGATGAAGACGACGATGACGACGATGATGACGACGACGAGAAGGAATGCGAGAATCGACCGTCGCACCAAGAAGAGAGAAGACAGACGAGGGGAGAAGGTGGCGTACTTTCAAGCTCCTGGCAAGACCTTAGTTCGAGGCGGAGGGCGTCTTGGGTGGCTGGAAGGGGTTCCATTTCAGACACTCCGGATCGATCTCTTTGTAGACGGGGCCCCGTCTCTTCACCCTCTCCTTGTAATCATCGATCACATCCTGAAATTATTTCAGCGGTTCATTTCTTTTTTTATCCGTATTTCTGTTCCGGACAACGCGACAACTCGTAAACGTTTTTAATTGCATTAACAAGAATCAGAGAGAGAGTCGAGGAAATGTATAATGGCGAAGCGTCGAGCAATGAGTACAATCGAATTAATTGAATGATAATTAGCTTCGCAGTTATACTGTCTGCTTGTATATCGGAGATATCGTTTCCTAAGATCAATGACGAATGATCGCATGAAATCGAATCGTCCTTGTTGCATTATAATCGTTCGTCATGTTAATAAATACATTTCATATTTCCGATATTCATCATGTTTGTATAGTGAGAGATGTTTTGTTATATCAAAACAATAGATCATTATTCCTCATTATCTATACCTTTTCAGTTTGATTTGAGATAAGAAAAACATATTAAAATAAAATATTCCTATGAGATTGATTATTTACATCTGATTTACACGATGTTTTTGACTAGTAATTAGTCTAGTGGTCTATAATAGCAGACTAAAAAATTAGCTAAAAAAATAATTTATAGAAATAATTTATTTTAAAAATAATTTATTGTAAATCAGAAATATCGAACATATAACTATGTATTAGTGATGATCTCACATCAATTTTTATGGCCTTGACATATATATCAAGCTCATGATTTTGAATGATCTTCAAAAAATTTTAGCTGTCGATTGTTGTTTATTGAAATGTTATTAATCAAAATTAATTATTCTTTCTGATATATATTGTGATATATTTTGAAACAGTAATGTAATATATATATTTTTTCGCATGGAAAATTATAAATCCATGTCAAACTTCGTTTTGTGTGTTGCAAGTATATGCGTAAACGCAGAGGGTTCCGCTCATTCTCTCTGTAAGGGTCATCACTACCAAAAAACTAAGCATACATAGGTTCAGCTGAAATCTCACTTTGTACGAATTTACCACACAAAACAAGATTCAACTCAAAGCTCATTTTTCGATAATGATGCCCTCCCTACAGGGAGGACCAAACCCACCATTCACACATACATTTTTCACACAAAGCCAAATTTCACATAGATCTCCAACTTTCCACGCAAATGAGCTAAACATAAGCGAATTAAACATTTTTATATTGTCAAACACAATTTTATATTATCAATTTCTTTTGTTAATTAATAATTTTACGAACAATGAGACGGCTGTTAAAATTTTCTGAAAGCCATTCAGGATCATGATCTTGTAAATATATGCCGTCGATAAGATCGTCACTAATATGTTTTAATAGTCACTTAATTTAATAGTCACATAAAAAGTAATTTCTTAAAACAAAAAAGAAATTTTCATAGATTTGTAAAAACTACATATATACTATACGACGACGTTGTCAACAACTTATACTAGTTTATGGAAATTTGTATGCTTATATTGAAGTTCATTTTTTAATAATAATCATTGTTAATTAAGTTTCTTGTCATATTTAGAAACTAAAAAATGTTTAATTAATAACAAAAATCATATCAATATTCCTTTCTTGAATTTAAAATATGAACAATCTTTAATAAATTTACTGTATTACAGTGACATTGAAAAGGAAACTTACTTTCTAATATAATTTTCTAAACAAAATTAATATAATAATCCATATATATAAAAAAATCTAAATCTAAACATTTATTTAAACAATTTTTACATTTTAATCGGGTATGTATTTTGTTTTGTCATTCTTTAAAATTTACAGATTATATATAATAAACCTTTATTAAATCCAATAATTATATACTATGGAGCACCATTTCACAACACGAATGTAAATAATCATTTTCATTATGTTTTTTGCGTGCTGTGAACACAAATCCGTTGGTAAAAATTGGCCATCACATCACAACTTTGTGAAAAATAATGCCAAAAAATGACGATTTTGAGGTTTTCAAATGTTGTAGCATCGGCAACTAGGTTTTTTTTCCTTAATTTCTTTAATTAAAGCTATACATTAAATATCAATTTTTAACTTTAAAATGTATTTTGTTTCAATTCGATAAGATTTATTATTTTTAAGATAGCAGTTTGAAAATAGAGTTCATTTCTCATGTAACAGTATTCAACAAATAAATAACATTATTTTAAAGAAAATTAATATTTTTGAACATTTTTTGAAATGTTTATGTTTATCATTTTTTAATAAAACACTGATGACAATTACTTGTAATATGACTCTACATTCTGCAATTTCTCCTCACTGTCACAAATAATCCCATATTATTGGGTAATCATGACAAAACATATTAACAATATTTTTCATATTCAATTAAAATCTATTTATTATTATCTATTGAATTAGATATATTATCTAATTAATATATATATATTATATATATATATATATATATATATATATATATATACATATACACATAAAATATTAAGATTTATATAACATTTTCAAAAAATTTTTTCAAATTAATTATAAAGTTACGGAATATTTAAATTCAATTTTGTATTTTTCTATCACAATTACCCACAGTGACCCTACTTTATGTATATGTATACAGGCTTTAGCCAAAAATATTAGACATTTATGTATATTCTTTTCATCTATCTAAATTTCTTTTATCTGTATTTCCTATTGGCTATCGGCATTGTAATTTAAAGAGTTCTTAAAATAAAGAATAATTCATAACAAATGATCATAAATCAATTTTTGAGCTAAAACATCATATAATAATAAATAAGACATCTAACACTTTTCGTCGAGACTAAACACTTTTTAAGACTAAAAAGTGTTGGACTAAAAATGGTGGCTTATAACACAAAGACGCTTACTTGTTTCTTCAGAATGATATGCTTGCCCTTCCAGTATTTCATCATACCGAGGGCCTGTAAAGTGCTGACAATATCATATGAGTCGATGGCCATTTCCTTGCTGATGTCTGAAAAAAAAATTACCGAGCATATGTGTTTGTTTCTTTGTCTCTTTCTCGCGCGTTCATGATCTTTATTGACCCTCTCCCCTTTCTCCGTTGGAAGTGGAAATTGTTGAAAAGTCTCAAAGGGACATATAATAATCCATCTTATAGAAGAAATTTGTTCCTCTTGACGCCATACAGCAACAGTAATAAAATTGACGAGGGCTAATAAAAAGAAACACGATGAATAAAACATCGTGAATTTATTACTATTTATATTTCTGTATGGAAATATTTTATGTATGAAGGATATTATCAACACAAAAAAAATTTTAGCACACACGTTTCGAAAAAAATATTTTCTTTGATTACGTCTCTTAGTTACGCAAACTCGGTTTTCGACAAGTCACTGGTTAGAAATATATTTTTTATATTCTAAACTACGCTGTTAAAAACCACGAGCTTCCTTTACATGTAAATGTAAGTTTGTGAATGAAATTAAAAGTAATGAACGATTTAACTGAAAATTAAGTTACAATAATTACTTAAATGAACGTGTACTTTAAATTTATAAAATTTAATGTACTTTTAATAAAATTTTCTGAAAAGTTCAACATTAAATTTCATAAATTTTCATGAAAAATACATTAAATTTAATGTAATGTCATGAAATTAAGTTTAAATTGTGTAACTTAAAATTTAATGAAATTTAAGAACATTTCTAACAATGTAGAAGCTATTCAAAACTGCGAGGCAAGGATTAAAATAAATAAATAATGTTAAACTAAGTATCTCAAAAATTAAAATTAATAATAATAAAAATAATATATTTATATTCATTTTACATCACTCGATTAATTATGGATATTGAATTAATTTAACGCTAAAAGAAATAATAATAAATTTTAATAGAGCTTGATGGTAGAAGTTGCAAAAATGCGGAAATGATAAATCACATATAATCTGCTGCGGTTTTCAGCGACTGGACAGTTTATCCTGCCCTTCATGGATACAATTATTCAACCGCTAAAATCAGTTACGTTGGGAAAACTTGACCGGATCAATAACAATGCAGCATAAATCCTCTGCTGACAATTCTCTTGTCTCAAGGAACTAAATCTAAAATATATAGATTCAATAATATCCACTGAAACTGAATTATTACAAAATATTGAAATAGAATAACTTTTGATTAAATAGCGAAAAATGAGGAGAGTTAGCAAAGTCTCCTCTCGTCAGATTGCAAAATTTTCAAGAAGTTGCTGAAGATTTTTGCTAGAGTCGCAACGAATGTAAATTTTCTCTCCACGAGAAAATTACGCTTTTGAAACCAAGCGTTGAATCAGCAGTTCAAAGCGGGACTTCTAGCAGGTGCGTATTAACGCACTTTCAATCCGCGTATAAATATTTAAATGCCGCTCCGTAATATCGGAAGTCAAAACTGATGACTGGTAACTGTGACGATAGACTTCGCGCTGACCTACCTTTTACGGAGATCTCCTTGCCGCCAAAATTGCAGAGATACTGCAGTAGAACGTCTTTCCAATAGCTCCGATACGAGATCAGGCCGAGATCCGAAAGCGGCTTCTCCGGTGAACCGATTTTCTTCTCGACTCTCGTTAGCAAGTAACCTGCGCAGCGAATTGCGAACAGGTTCAGTTTATTCAAATATTAATGCTATTTATCAAATTAAATTTAATACAAATATAAGTGAAGATATTCGGTTAAAACGCGTCTTGCGTAATAATATCTTTTACATGATTTTTACAATTTCCAATTTAAGTGCCGATTATTTGTTGATTTTGAAACACATAATATCAAACTGAAAAACTGGAATACTAGTAATCATATATAACCGTGTACTTAAAACGTTCTATTTGTTGTTTGTAGATAATTACATTGTGAATTTAAGATAGTACTAGTAAGCTATGCAAATCATCCATCTCGATTGCATCAGTTTATTGCTCAGTTTGTTCATTCTGTTATTGTTAATAAAGCAAAATGCAAAATGTCAATGGTGATATACCATAGGCAAATTATTATTTTCTACATCCACGAAGTGATTCTTAATTTCCATAATTCATTTTATTATAACTCTGTATTTATTATAACTGCGTGCGTGGGTGTGTGTGTGTGTGTGTGTGTGTGTGTGTGTGTGTGTTTATACTTGTTTATACAACACTCTCCTACTGTATTTAGTTTATATTTTTGTCACAAGGTTTTGTTTATAACCGAAGAGGAAAAACCTCTTTAAAAGGTAGAATCAATATGGCCAACAAGAATAGGATCTATTGGAAGTACATATCGATTGTAACGTTTCTTTGACACTTTTGTTATTCCAGATCGTGGATTCTAATTCACCTGCTAAACATCATGGAAATAAGAAGATGAGTTCATTGTTTAGAAAATAGTACTTTGTACATTCTTATGTGTCAATATGTTAATAAACTTATTTTCTTATAAAAGTAATATCATTTTATTTTCCATTTTATATTTTTTTTTTTTTACGAAAAAGGAGGAAACATACTTAGATTATATTAAGTACATATGTATCCAGTATATGTGGAATACTATTTTTTTTTAATTTTTATTGCACTTATATAAATATTTGGAAATGTCTCATATATCTTATTAATTTTATGTTTCAAAAATGTATTCTCTTTTGAATATAATTTTTAATTTAATTTTTAATAGTTTTTAATTTAGTTTTTAACTTAGCAAAAATTAGAAAAAATCGCAAAGCTAAGTAGAGACATAGTAGAGTCTGAGTTACTTTATCATTATACATAATTTAAATTGGCAAGTAATTTAATAATATATTAATGGGAGTATCTGTATAACTAATATAATTATAATTAATATATTTATAACTTTATAAATAATAGGAGTATCTTACAACATTGTAAAAAATTCATTTAAAAAAAAGGAAATTTATTTATTTGTTAGTGCAGCGCCGACTTATCATATGGTATCAATAAAACTCGTTCATCAATTAATAATCTTTTAAAAAAAAATGAGATATAATAATAAAATTAAAATATTCAATAGCTTCACTTTAAGAAAATTGTAATTCCAGATATTTCAACAATTTATATTTCAATTGATGTAATAAAAAAATATTATGGTAATATATTTTTCGAGGTACAACAGTTTTCGTAGCCGAGATTAGTAAGCACTTCATAAGTGAAATTTCTAAAGCATAATTGGACAACAAGATCCTATTATACATTTAAACTGAACGGGCAAGTGGCAGTGGGCCCGGCAGAAATAGATGCGACCCTGGTCAGCAGTGCCCGTCTACTCCTGGTTGAATGTCCGTTCCGCCTCGTTTGTCCCAAGTATTCTGCGACGAGGCATCAAAGAAAAATGTATAGACAGCCGAGAGAGAGGGAAAAAGGAGAGGAGAGGGGGGAAGGGGGGAGGGAGGGAGAGAGAAAGACAGAGAAAAAGAGAAGGCACCTCGAGGCACTTCGCCACGCGGCCTGCCTGCTTCTTGCTAGTGAATCGGCGAAATGGTCTGTTGCGCGCCATCCGTCTGTCCGTCCACGTCAATGAAATTATCCAAGAGACCAGTTAAAAACCCGTTTTTCAGAGAGTGACTTAAATGTCAGATCCAGATCTACCGCAACCTAGAGTCGAAGATTGATAACGCATGCATTTAAATGCTAACCATCGATGCTCTTATCAGAAACAGGTGAAATTTATAGGAAGATGAACTTATCGATCAAAGTATGGATCTTACTTAGGAAGAACATTGATTGGATTCCTCTTCTTTGGTCGTTTCGAAGCACAAGGTCGAAAATCAACTGAAAATTGAACTTTGTTTCAGTTAAACGTCGATTTTCTCGAAGGATGAAATCAGAGAGTAGAAATTTATAACGGGGCAGGAATTCCATTTGATATAATCCTGATCATTTTATGTCCGCGACGTAAATCTGAAAATTATCTTCCACAAAGATTCTTGCTGGAATGACATGAGTCACCGAGAAACATCAAGAGGAGACGAGACTGATCCGCGGAATTCAAGGCTGGGATATGTAAAAGTCAATCTCGAGAGGGACGGGATTTAATGGACTCGCACATTCGCTCGTTCGTTTACGTTTAGCATGGATTTCGCGAGTTGATAGCTGCATCTTGCATTATGTATAACTGATCTCACTATACGCCTATGCGAGATTAGAACGTGTACGATAGATTCATGGTAGTATCCAGCGTATGTTATGTCGTCTACGTTAGTGTCATCCTCATATTCCTGAAATTACCTCCCATACCGTCAGCAGGTTCAAAAGCTCTCTCATTAGCAAAGTAATCTCTCCCGCTGCCGTTTTCCGCCGAATAAATTTTGCCACCTCCGGAAGATGTTTATTTAAAGTTCCAAACGTATCGTTTTCGCACGGCTGATAGATCAAAGCATGAGATAATTAAGTGTTAAGAGATTACTTGTGATCGCGAGGGATTGTGGTTGCATTTTTGATTCATTGTCCCGAATCTCTTAATCTGAAATCATCGGACGCAATAATCGCAGACGTATTTCCAGGTATAATGAGGTATGAAAATTTACTTGCATCTTGCAAAGTAATCCGCGAGACACAAGCTTAAGTGTTGCTGGCGCATTGATACTTTTTTGAAAAAGTTATCATTGATAACTTATTAATGATTTATTAATGATATATAGCGAGAAAAAATTTTCTTTCCTTTACAAGGAAGACATAAAAGGACAGACTCTAATCTTAATAATATACAATAATTACAATTTTATAATTATTTTCAAAACTCATATGTTTAAAATTACTTTCAAAAAATATTATTGTGGATAAATAAAGACAATTTTATTATAAAACTTGTATATAATATTTTTTTGATATCTTGAGTAGTTTTAGAAATAGATAACAAAAGAAGTAAAAAACCGGTTCACTAGTAAGGAGTGATTTCATTTTATATATAAAATGGTTTTTTCGTTACTAATTATTCTTTAAATAATCATTTATTAATCTATACAAAGTTTCATTAAAATCATAATTTGACACTTTGCGTGGTTCTCTCGTTAATTTCCTTGATTTTGAATTATATAGAAAGTTCAAAAAAAACACTGTGAACATTTTTTTCCCGCGAATTTTAAAATTCTTCTTAATTCAGTCGCAGACGGTTTCAAGGTCACCGATATGCATCTATCGCGCGAGTTTGCGAGTTTGAGATATCGGCACGGACAGATTCACTCAGCGCTTCTTCTCGTTTGCTCGTGGAGATGCTTTAGACCTCTTTATTCCAGTAGACAAGGATGGACAAAAGACGGGAGAGACGTGTCCCCGCGGTGTATTCGGGACCAGGACATGCCGATTCTGCGTTCACATTTCCATGCCCGTTCCAGGGTGTTCCCGGCCGGCGATGGGTTCAATGACCACACCGCTCCATCTCCTCCACCTTCGCAGACCGCGTATCTCCGGCAGCAGAGAGGACACTTCTATCCACCCCCTCCGTCCGCCTACAGCACTCTGCGGCCTCACCCCGCTCTTCTTCTGCACCCTCCCTCTCCACTTCGCTGCTGATTACTTTGGAAGGGTGGAATGCATTCATTACGCGTTCGTTCAGTTTGCAGACTTTCGGGATCGAGCGTGTAGGAAAAGGATAGAACGCGAGAAGGAGAAGAAGGGGAGGGAAGGATAGGGAGAGAATGGAGAATCGGAAGAGGGGAGGAAATTTGAGGATGGAAATCGAGAAAGAGGAAAACAGTGACCATCGGGCGGTGAGAGAAAGGAAGATGGATTGGTGTGACGAGAGAGAAGAAGGGAACGAGAAAAAGAGAGGGGGGGAACGTCCCAGTCGCGGGCAGGGTCGGCACAACGAAGGGCGCAGAACGAATGAGGATGCGAATCGTGAAAAAAAACGCGAACGATGAAATTGGATGCTGTTGAGAGGAGTTCGTTGGCCCCACGATCGAAGCATCACTGACGAGGAGATTTACGATTCATCAGCAATATTTATCTTTCGTGCCATTCAGTGGGATAACGATGGCACGAATCATGATGTTTCGCAAAACGATAATGGGATTTCAACTTAATTTAGGAACGATTCACAATTACATGCATCTTTACTCGAAGATGGATAAAGCAATTATGTTGGTGGAACTAAAAAATAGTATCTTGATAAATGTCGATGAGCTCGGAATTATAGTTTGGAATTTTACAGCTTAACCGTATTTTTCAAGTATCCAAACAGATCAATATCAATATTAAGTTTCAATTAAAAAGAAGCTGTTTGTTCATCTTAAGTTATAATGAAGGAGAAAAAAAGAATCTTCTTCCTTTTTTCTTATTTATTTATAAGTATTCGATAAATGTAGTAATTTTTCTCTTTTAGATATTTCTGCTGCATTAGCTGTTCTGCTGTAATCTACTTTTAATTTTAATATGAAAAGCGAAAGTGATTACTTCGATTAGACAAGATACATTCATTTCGCATCTTAGATTGTTTAATCCTTTCTTTCCTCTCTATATTGTCATTTCTTTCTCTGGACCAAAGAACGATCAGTCTTCGAGAGGGATTGTGGCAACCTTGAGACAAAAACGAAATATCGCGTCAATGGGAGGATAATATCGCAACGAGATGGTGCGTATCCGCCTTTTCCTCTTTGACGAAGGCGAGAGATACTGCACGCCACGCCGACCCTGCCCAGTCGCAGCAGTGTTACCGCCGCAGTAACCCCTCACCAATTCCCTCCCTCCCTTCTCACCCTTTCGTTGCCCTCCCCTGCCGTATGACTGGCGTATACCCTTCGTCCCTAGGTGTAGGGGAAAGGGCGTCGGTGACCCTGCCAATCCTACGTAGGGATAGTGGAGCGAGGTCATGAGAGGTCATACGATTCCGAGCCCTTCAGGCGCCCTGCGTTGAGCGGGGGAGACGAATCGACGGCGACAAGAGAAGGGCGAAGAGTGCAGTGGTGGTGGTGATAGTGGCGGTGGCGATGGCGGCGGAGGCGGCGATGGCGTTGGTGACGGTGGTGGCGGCGGCGGCGGTGATGGTGGTGGTATAGGGCAGGTACAGGGAGCCTGTACTATAGAGATCAAGGTGTGCGGAGGAGCGGTTGCCCAGAAGAGAAGGACGCGCAGCGTGCGTGAAACAAGAAGTACGGGTGTACGCGTAAACTTGTATGCATGTCTGCACGCATATACGCGACGTCGATATCGGTAGTGGTACGGTGGGAGTCGATCGATGCGGCGAGACGCCGGGCGTCGCACTTTCCACGCACACACAAACACACAGCCTACTTCGCTCTCGGCAGTAGTAGTGGTGATCGATGGTGGACCTAATGCTACAGTCACTATCACCATCACTATACATCGGCTCCGTTATCAAAAACACTGACAGTGTCCGTAATATCGAGGAAGCGGTATATCGATATTACTCTGATCATAGACATTGGTTCGATTTGAACGTTCACGAGCTTCATCTTTCTTCCATAAGAACGAAGCTTTAGAGTGTAAGTGTCTAAATCAAATGCAATCAATCGATTACGATTTATGATACGATTTATGAAATTAGGGACCGTGTAAAAATGTGACATTTTTTAAAAAAATATTGTAGACATAATATTTACACATAAGAATGTAGAATTATTAATATCAAAACTGTGATTCATTAATCAATTGACGAATATTGAAAATAATTCAATAACAATGAAAAGTAGGGAATAATGAATATTGTGAGAATAATACCATAGAGAGATAAAAAATAAATCAAAATAACGAAGAAATATTCAAATGAACTTAGATATGCTAAAATTTTTTTAACAAAATCATTTATACAGAGTGTTCTAAAATGCCCAAATATTTCGTGTGTTGGGAGAGCAGACTAAACTGATTGTGAGTCGAAAAGTCCTGTGAGCCTTTTGCAATTTTCGCAATAGTTAATAAAATATTAATTACTAAATATCGCCGAATATTGGTTGTCAATAATTTTTTACTCAAGTACCATCAATTTTTACAGGAAAGCATCAAGTGACAAAAATTGTTTATTTTCTTCTCATGGAACTTTAAGAATTTTTAAAAATTTTTTATCAACTTTTTAGTACTACATTTTCTTATTGACAACTATTTTTACCACAGCGATTTTTAGTACTTAATATTTTGGTAACTATTTTAAGAATTGCAAAATGATGAAAGACTTTTCGACTTAGTTTAGTCTATCAGCACGTGAAATATGTGGCAGTCATTCTGAGACATCCTGTATACAAATAAATTTAAATATACTTTTACTTAAAGCAATTTTGGATTTTTATTGTAATTTAATGGTTAAGCTTCGTCTTGTAGAGGAACTTTTTCTGTAAGAAAATATTACCGGATCTATTTGAAAGCGACTTGATATCTCGCGGGTTTCTAACGCCCGCCTTGTACAGTCGAAATACAGCCGGTGGCGGAGTCGATGGCACCGACACTGGATGCGGAAGGGAGAGGGAAGAAAGAGAGAGAGAGAGAGAGAGAGAGAGAGAGAGAACGAGAGAGAGAGAGAGAGAGAGAGAGAGAGAGAGAGAGAGAGAGAGTGAGAGACGACGAGGACGGACGGTACGGAGGTAGGACGTACGACGTACGTCGTACCGTTACGACGTACGTACCGTACCGTACCGTACCGACCGACGTA
>NW_012130067.1:8580132-8593880 GCF_000143395.1 Atta cephalotes | reverse complement strand
GAGAGAGAGAGTACGAGAGAGANAGACGAGAGNGAGAGAGAGNAGAGAGAGAGAGAGAGGATGCTGTCTCGCTCGCGGAAAAGCCGGCGGGGTTGTGAAATCAGCCCTTCCTTCCTCTCATCTCACCCCCGTCGACCAACCGACACACCACGGCAGCACAGTACGTCGACCCTCGACCAACCAACCAACTCTCGACACACCCCTCTTTCCCCTCATACTACTATCGGTGTAGTAGCGCCGCGATGCCCGCTCCCGACGCCACCGACACTCGCTCGGCATCAATGAAAATGACGTCACGGCAAAAAGCCCCGCGTTTAATTATCAAAGCTATGCGCCTCGCGCCGCGCACATGCGTGTGCGTGCATGCACGCATGCATGCATGCATGCGTGCATGCGTGCGTGTCGACAGCGACACGGCGACGACGATCATCGACGAGGAATCGCCGTGCAGTCGAGTTCGTCATGGAATTGGCACGTAAAGCGAACGACAGGGAAAGAAAGCGATGCGATCGCGCATTCCGCGACGCATTTAAGCATCAAGCGTGTTCGCGCGCTCAGTGATAATATCGATCGCAATTTATGATGAAAGTACATTTTCACGGACCATTCGTTGATCGATAAAAAGAATTGCACAATCAAAATAGATGATACTTAATATTCGTCAATTTTGATTATGGAATTCGTTTGTTGTTGAAATAGCTCGAGCGATTTGTGAAAATTTTAATGGAAGTCTTAAAAGATGAAAAGATGAAAAAAGATAAGAGACGCTTTAAATTCACAGCGAATTTATAAACATAGTCTACACCAGCTCGCTAGAATACGTAATTTATCAATAACAGCGATGATTTCAATCAAATAATTATTCTGATTCATAGCAAAAATTCGAAACACAATTCTTCGTCGTCGTTGCAAGATGTGCGTATAACATATTTTGTGATACAACCGGCTTTTATCTCCAATTAAATGAATCGTTAGAAAGATTGCATCATGTAGGACAATACTTAAAATAATTGTTAACATATTCGAAAGTGAATGTAATGTCAGAAATGGCTAAGTTATAAGGAAATAAAGAGAAGATAGGATATACACAGTATATACAAATAACCGGGATAATTATAAGAATAATGGATTACTCGTGATGTAGCATGCTAAGTGCTAAAATTAAAAATGAAAGGTCCGAGTTCAAATCTTAGTAGGTTCTATGAATTTTTCGTCTGTCCCAATTATTTCCCGTTAATATCTTAAATTCCACGCAATAAGTAAAAACAATACTAGAATAGATCAGCCTTACAATGTATTGCATTAATTACAATATCAGTTTATATTGATGTATCAATTGATTTGAGCGAGACACTATTGTATCTCCTGATATACTTACTAAAGTCAATGAGCAGCCGGCCATAGCCTTGTCTCTGGTAAGGCGGTAGCGTTAAAATACAGGACACGTTGTAATTCAAGAAAGAATTCTTCTCCTGGAACACATAGACGTTAAAGTCTCGATTAGAGAATGCATGGGAGAGTGTTGTTAAAAGTACATCGCCGCTGGTTTATCATCTCCAAGATTTTTACAAATTAATGATTTATATTACTACGTGGAATATAGTTATTATTACTACAGATTATCTGAATTTTTATCAACGTATGATTTTACTTCGTGCTACATTAGGAGAAGTAAAGTTATAAATGCATTCAATATTAAAGGCATGATCGATATTCCGCTCATGAACACGTTAAACGCGTTCTCTACAAAAGTGTAAAACGAAAATATATCGCAACAAGAAAGGAAGATAAATATTCGTAACAGTATATTTAGAATAAAATCTATTATGACTACTTGTACGACATGATCTTTCCGGAGGAATTTTTTTTGTCCGTCACGATATAACTCGAAAAATTAATTAAAGATCATCGAGAGCCCTTCCGGAAGTTTCTCCCAAGAATACCAGCATCAATTTTTCAGTGTCATCCTATAATGGATTCGCGGAACTCGCGAGGACCTCATCGTGGAAGAGTCATGCGCCTCTGAAAGAGAAAGAATTCCGCCGCAATTCCATCAAAAGAGTTACCTTCAAAAACAGAGCACATACTCGGCTACTGAATAAAACACAAGGTCTTGTATTTTTCACGCGACGTAATCGTATGCAACATCAGTACTTTTTATTAGACAAAATCTCTTTCCAAAATGCCTGGTATATCTATTTTAGATCGTTCATTATGGAAACAGTGATAAATCGGACTTCTTGAAATTCCGCTAAAACAGGCAAGGAGATACTGTAACGATGGCCTAACTTGATCGATATCGATAATACAGACTTTTTCATTCCAAATTTAGTTTCTTATATTATCATTCTGTCTCATTCAAATGCGTGCAACTGTTTCTAACATACAGAAAAACTATTCTCATTTTAAGAATATCTTCATTTTCAATATATAAAACTCGAAATAAGATTATATAGCGTTAAATCGACATAATTAGCTTATATAAAAAAATTTGATTTAATTATATCAAGAAAAATATATTCAATAATAATTTTCTTGATTTCAAAGAATAATAAAATAATATCGGATAGAAAATTACTTCAAATCGAGAATTATGTTTTTAATTGATTTTAAATTATTTTTATTTGACAATATCTTCCTCTTAGAAAAAGCTGTTTATATTATTGAATTGTTTGATTTAAAAAATTTCATAATAATTCCTTAGTCTTATTTCGAAAACGATTCATGTTCATGAATCTTACTGTATTATACCGCGATTAGTAGCAATAAGAAAACGGCTACGTGATCTCGTATGAAAGTGATCCACTCGATTATTCCGATTCTCCATACACAAAGACAGTTTTCGAGCAAGCATTTCATCGAATCTCTATCCAGACATTTAAAGTGTCGTCCTGGCCGTGCCTTGAACAATTGAATTGGAACAGAAATTCCGTGAATGTAAAAGAAATGAACTGATATTGATTATTGATTATAAATGATATTAAGTTATAAATGATATTTTGTTCTGACACTGTAATATATTTCAAGTAACTTCATCAATGTCTGAAAACATTCATAATCTTAAAAGAAGTTTAATGTATATTTAACACCACATAAAGTTAGAGTAAAAATAACAGTTTCATCTTCTTGATATGACATGTTAAATGTCGAAAGAAAATACTGTTAATAAAATAATCGTAGAGCTTTTTAGATAACTTATAACATTAATATAACAAATTATTATAACATTAATATAAGAATATAATATTCTTAAATTCAAGATTATCAAATTCTTAAAGCAACAATGATTGCGTTGAATAGAATATAATCGTTTTAACTTGAGAATAATTTTTATTTCTGTGCATATTGCAGCACGATCTAGCAAGATCAAGCAAGCATTCTAAATATTTGCTAAGCATATACACACGTAAATTACGTTTAACTTAAAATTTTTATTTTTTTCTAAGCTTTCAATCTTAGTTCTCAAACTCAATATTATTCATTTAAGTAATCCGAGGTTTGCTGAATACTTGTGCTACTGATATGAATTATAAAACTTTTATATCATAAGCAAACTTTAATTTCAGGTTACAGTTACACGAACCAAAGCAAGTAAATTCTTTCATTTTTATGCGATTTTCTTGTGAAATTAACACATTCGGACTTTTTACTTGTGCATATTTTAATTCTGTAAAAAAAAATTTTTGCAATCCGCAAAACCAGTTCAATTTTGGTTGTATTGTAATTTGTAATTGCGTGGTAATTGGTGTCGCTCCAGTGAAACCTTAAACTCATCTCGAAATCTTATTTATCGCATTTGCAAAATGAATATCTGATGTACAAGGTGTCTCGCGTTTTCTAATAACCGATTTTTGTATTCCTCTTGAAATATCGATCGAGAAACTTTTTTTGCGTTTGCCATGCTTGTTGACATCGTTACTTCCGATTTCAAATCATTTGTGCTGAAAAGAATTTTCTAGTCCTTGTCCTGTGGTGCTAAGAACCTTTAAAAGGATATCAGTAAATGGTTCAGCTTCATTCATTTATTAATTTAGCATCGTTAAAGAAAATACATGAAGGATATGTCCTGTCACAAACGTATGAAAAATTGTCGCAAGAAGAGCAGAGAATGGTTGTCAGAGAACAGAATTCGATTATATAATCCAACAGACGTGATAAAATGCAATTTCTCTAAGGATATGTCTACGCAAGAGTCTCGTGTGTTTAATCAACGTATTCAATTTTGCAATGAATGTAAACAATTTATTAACATCGATAGAAATCGTTAATATATATCCGGTGTATTTTAATAATAAATGCTGAGAGATGCAATAGAATAACATCTAACAGACATGAAAGAAAATTTCCTTCCATCTCTCTCTCTCTCTCTCTCTCTCTCATCGTGAAAGAAGAATTTAATCTCTCAGCCAAGACTACAAGTTATATCTCGGAGGCGATAACTATCATTTTCCACGGAGTATGTAGAGAATATATATATATATATATATATATATATACACACACTTCGTTGAGTGCAGGATAAAAGAAGATATTACAGAATCGCAGTTATTTCTCGGGAATGAATTCGGATAGGCTCAACTGCTCAACGTGTGCTTTCCGCAAAATTAAGAGTCATCGCACACCTGGTGCGGCCTTCTTGCTTTCTCTTGTGCAAAGATTCGTGCAAAATCGCATAAGAGTGACCGCTCTTCCTTCGTGAAAGAAAAAGTTAACGGATCGACGATTAAGACTCTACTTTTTAATGCTTCGCGCGCAGTGACGCAGCAACGCGACACGACTCTTTTTCCGGCATGAGGCTGATCCGCTCGTTCGTTATCCCGCAGATCCTTAAATGCCTCGACACGCGAGAACGAATGATTTCGATGGTATTCGGACACCCGGTATTTCCGGCCGAGCGGCGGTCGTACTGTTGCTAACTGCCGAGGCAGCAACGGTCCGAAGGACACGACCTGCGATCAATGTGTGCGTGCACACGCCGGCCCACGTGTGCGTATCGGCATGTTAACTCGGCGAAGTAGAAGACGAAGAAGAGAGGAACAAAATAGGGATAGACTTGCCGAGAGAGAGAGAGAGAGAGAGAGAGAGAGAGAGAGAGATACGCGTTCCACATGAAAAGAGGAAAGAGGAAGGGGAACTTTGGGCCCTGAGAGAGCAACCGTCTCGAGGGGTCCGTCTGCGTCAGAAGGATAAGGGGGGAGACAAACCGCTGAGAACTAAAGAAAAAAAATAGGGATAGCTTTTTTCAGAAAGTATATTTTGAAACAGGAATATCGCTATGATACAATGCTCGAAATATATCAACAATGCAATGTCCAATATCGGCAATTTATAATACCTGGAAAACATGAGAATGGACAGTACCGGATTTAAAGAACGCAAACGGTAGAGAAAGTATAGTGATTTAGTGTAGGAGGGCGACTACTTGTCTCGACGGCCGGTCGTCCGAGTTAAGTGAGACAAATCAACGGGAATGGAAATGAGTCACCGAACGAGCCCAAGCCCGAGTCGTCCTCGTCGAGTTTATTCATTCGTTCTTACGAGGAATGTAAAAATATTAAAAGATCCATCGATTTCAAACACATCAAAGATTCTTTCATTGCAACGCGCAACGTCAAAGTTTAGAAATTCCTGTAAAGCGCGCATAACACTGTTTTTCACCATTCTTGTTACAATTGAATTAAAAATTTTAATCGTAACGCCAGTTAGACCCGTTCTAATTATCGTGATTGAATTTCAACAAGAAATAATATAAACAAAAATCTGATCATATGAATCTGATCAGAATTCTGGTTATCGTAATTGAATTTCTAATTATCTCGACTAGAACGTTTGATAGAATTCAACTATATAAGTATCTAATTTGTATCTTTCTGATTAAATTTACTAATTTCAATGAATACAACAAGACTTTTTTTCAGTATAATGAGGCTAAATAAGATCCATTGGGTTCTATTGTAACGGATTAAGAAACGCTTCGTCCCGCTTAGTCCCGCGAAAAGCGCAGGGAGATCACAAAGAAGAAAGAGAACAGAAGAAGAAGAAACGAGAGACGAGAGAGGCAGAGAGGGAATCTGGGGCCCGCGACGTCCTTGGGTCCGGTAGTCTCCACGTTGCTCAGGGCCGTCTCGACGTCCCCACCGGCACCACGGAGGAGGCCACGTACTTTTCCTCCTCCTGTTCTATCTCTTTCTTTTCCCTCCCGTCGATCTCGTTTCCTCGCCGGTTGCCCCTGCATGGTGTCGCGTAAAGACGACGGAGCACTTTGTCAGCTTGTTCCAAATCGATCGACGATGACAAACGACGGAATTCGGATTAACGTGGAAGTCATATATTTTCCGGTGCTAAAAGACCCAAACTACAATATTACATCACTATTTCATGTTTGTACTCTAATTTGATTTTCATAATTACTCTACGTTATATTTCTTTACTTCCGATAAATCACATCAAAAGGCTTTCTTCTTCATCGTTGTACTGGATTGCGCTAAAAATTTCTTTCTTGCTTTCGCCAAATTTCAATATTGTACCACTCAAAAATACTTGCCTACATTTTTTTATACGTATCTTTTTATGCGCTAAAATTCCGTTCTACTATATTTTCTTTACACATTTAAAATAGAAAATTTTGAGCCATCAAATATTATTATATTAAGTTTAACATCTAAAAAATTGAAATAGAAGATTGAAATTCACAATTCTATTCTCCATTTAATTAAGAAAGAACATAATGGACAAATATTTTCGATTGATTGTATACATATTTATTTTATTTTAAGTGTACACTAATTCAACTATAATTTAGAACAGATCTTTGGTTTAGATCGATCTCTCGTTGTTGCACTATAATGTTGCAGGACTTACGGCCCCTGCAATTTACCGCTTACGATGCGAACACTTATTCCATTTCGTTGCAATATGCACGTGTCAAGGACTATACCCGCGCAGAATTCTGACTCGTGCATCAATAATCACGGTACGGTCCTCGTAGGCCTGATGGAGGAAGAAAATGCAGTCCTCTTGGTCGAGGAGGCAAAGTACAGCTTCTTTCGCGGATATATAGTTCGCCGGAATCGATACTGGCATTTCTCTCTCTCTCTCTCTCTCTCTCTCTCTCTCTCTCTCTCTCTTCCTTCCTCCCCTCTTTCCCTCTTCCTTCATCTCTGGAGCACGGCAAGATAGCGCATAGACTAACGATCGCGAGCTGCAGCCACGGCCCGTCGCTGCTTTATGTGCGAAAGAGGAATAAAACAGATCAATGATCGTAACAATATATGTACATACATACGTCTCTCAACGACCAACCACACCATCTGCGTCGTGGAAATAATCATACAGTATACATACTCGCGCACTCACGCGTACAAGCATAAGTGCGCGAGCACGTATACGCGCCTTTCTGGATCTTTCGATTAGGTTAGCCAGTCTCCTAACAAGATCCAAATAGTTTCATCAAAGATCCACGACGCGCTAACTCGTGCTACGTGATCGAACCGCACAAACCGTCACTGCATGACGATTCAATTTCGAAATGGAGTAACAGAAAAAGGTGAGGCATAATATGAAAATCCGGAATGAAGAAAACATGAGTTCGTATGGAATGAAACAATTAATTTAACACGAAATCATAGTCTAAAAGTATAAAAAAAACGATACGAAATAATGACGAAATAGAAATAAAAATGAATTGGAAAGAGACATAATGAAAAAATGCAGGATAATAGATAACAGAAATCTGGTTTCGAATAATACGTGCGAGAAATCATCACGGAATTTCAGAAATTTCAATTATTAAAAGAAGAAAAATTATCAA
This sequence comes from Atta cephalotes, assembly GCF_000143395.1. Taxonomy (NCBI): domain Eukaryota; kingdom Metazoa; phylum Arthropoda; class Insecta; order Hymenoptera; family Formicidae; genus Atta; species Atta cephalotes. The sequence goes on along the minus strand of NW_012130067.1, from coordinate 8,586,070 downwards.
TGGACTTCAACAGAAATGGCTTAAAAAGATAAATATATATAAAACATAAAATGTATATAATAAAATGTATAATATATGTATATAATAAAAATAATAATAAATTGATAAGTCGATTTAATACATTCAGTCTTCGCATGCTTACGTTATTTTCCCTAAAAATCTCTAGAAAAATCTGGTTAAAGACCAGATAACTATTGCAGAAATTGATCAATTTGCTATCTAATTTCATTCGAAATTCATTCGAAACAAGTAATTTATATCAACTAAGAATAAGTGCCAATTAAGTAATTTACAGATAAATAAATATTATGTCTCCTTTCCTCAAAAATTTCTTTAAAAATCTTTTTAACGACGAAAAATTGACCAGTAATTGCGAGATGACCAGAAACTGATCAATTTGCGACTTAGTCATCGTCGAAACAAGCCTAAACTGTTTTAGGACCTTATACTGCAGGCTACCCGAAATTTTTGACCAATTGAGCCAACTATTCTGGCTTGTTTTCTATTCGGATTCTAGTGTTGCTCTCACGCAATTGTACATATTTTCGCATCGATTGGCGAATGATTTTTAAATTACGAGATTGTATGGAAATAATCGCGCGTAGTGCGAGAACGATGAGAGAGCCGTTGTGCCTCGGGAACGCGCGACGCATGTCGGTGGTATTTCAACTAGGTTATATGCACCCGCACACAATTCACAGTTCTCGGAGTGAGATAGCTAGTGGGCGTTAAATTAATGGCGAGTGTTCTTTTTCAATCAATAAAGCGCGTAGACGGACGGCTCGTTATCGTCATTGAAGATTCTCGTGCCCGATTGATTTCTATGAATTCCCAATCTCAGAACGGATGCTCGAGACTCAAATTTAATTTGTCTCTTATAATTCTGTTATGTGATGTCTGTCCCTGTTACGTGATCTGTTTTATCGTTGCTATTTTCCGCAGCATACTAATCGCTGGAGAGACTCGAAAAAATATTCTGATTAAACCAACAAAAAGCTCCAACAAGAATTTTGTTCAGTTTCATTCGAGTATCATTTTTGATGGACGTTTTTGTTGATTTAATCAAAATCAAATTTTTTCTAGCGAAGGCATCGTGTTAATCGTGCTCGAGTCTAACTAGAAAAAAGTGATTTAATTGGAATTCTGTATTCAACCATAAAGGTACGAATCAAATACTTATCCTACAATTAAATCTATCAAACAAACGTTCTATCGAAAGAAATTCAGTTATCATAATCAGAATACATTTCGTTTATATTTCTTGTTGATACAATGAGAACATGTTTCTCGCAATTAGTTACACCGACATTGCTCAGAGCTCTATAAATTTGAACGAATCATTTCCCTTTTCTGTCTACATGTATCATATCTACATATAACTATGCATGATTTACACTAAAAAAGACATCGGATTGGTCCGCGTTCAAAACGCTTGCAAATGATCCTCTCGGCTGACGTGACTCATCTCGGATGAATTCATTGCCTGAACGCTCGAGGAATGCAGAAAGAAAAGACGTTCGATGACGATGACGACGACAATGTGGCGTCGGTCGAAAAAGGCTTGCAATCGGTCAGTATCCTTTCCTGCGTGTCGTAAAGCGTGCACGGGCGAATAAACGGGCACGTGTAACGACAAGGAGGAAAAAAGAAAAACTGACCGAGAGAGAGAGAGAGAGAGAGAGAGAGACGAACTATTGGAACGTGAATCAGCAGCAAGCAAGGCGCATTTATCGTATATATACATACATATCTCCTTTGTCTCTCACATTGTCGCTCATAAACACATCGACGATGACGACGGCCATACGATGCGTAGGTGAACGAACGTCTGCGAGAGAAGAAGAGAGGAGAATGATCACGAGAAAGCGCGCACTCGTGCGGATAAGGCAAATCAAATAATTCTTCCAACCGCGGGCGGAGTTCGCTGTAACCATGTCTCTCTCTCTCTCTCTCTCTCTCTCTCTCTCTCTCTTCTCTCTCTAATAATTAATTTACAACCCCCCTCTTTGAGAGGCCTTCCGACGTCCACCAACGAAAAATTAATCAGAATTCTAACTCTGTGTATCTGAGCGAAGAAGCAGTATAAAGTCTAATGTCTAGTTCATAATCATCATATATTTATGATAAATAATATTTTCTATTTGTGTTAAAGTCGATCCATTCAAGTCTTTGTTAAAATTTTGTATTGAATTTTTCATGTATTTAAATATTAATTTAACATAATATACTGTTATTCAAATATTTTATTAGTTAAGTTGTTATTCAAAGTCTCTTAATGTCTAAATAACACAATTTATGAGTAAAAGTGGAAAAATTAAAAATGTATTTTTAGACGTACATTCGGATATAAATAAATACGTGTCAGTTTAATATATTATAAACATTAAATTAACATTTTTCATTTAGCTCAGAGTTTACACTTTAAAATATATTTTTTTACTCATAAATTGTATTGCTTTAAGACTAAGAAATGTTAAATATTAATTTAATACAGAATGTTCAAACAATACAAGCACGTTATATTGAATTAACTTGATATGTTAAAAACAACATAAAATTTTTAATAAAGATCAATTTTAACGTAAGTACAAAATATTTTTTACTGTACAAGTTTTTTACAAATCAAATTGATAAATTCTACAAAATTAAAATGTAAGTGAAAAGTTGATCAAGTTGCTTTTGTGGCACTAAAGAATTTGAAAAAATACACAAAACAATTTTTATTAATTTTTATAATATCAATAAAATAACGATCAATAATATTTTTCACTGTACGATAAAAAAAAATTATTATCTATGTTAGTTATACGTCCAGCAAATATTTTTACATCAAGTCACATAACGCAGTTTTTCTATGATGCTCCGCATCTCATCTCCTTTCTTTATCTTCGATCCGCTTCTAGGATGCTTATCTCCGAAGAATATAAATAACGCGTTTCTTACATTTCCCTTCCTCACTTTATATCTCACGCACAATAGCGCGCTATCGTATTGTTGCGGGAGATGTTTATGGAGCGTGTAAGTTGGTCGCGCGACGCGACTCGCACGATCAGAATTTTTGCGGTGCCACTTATTTATGGTGCCAATTGTGCCGTCGTTCCGTCATTGGACTTAGGAAACCGGTGGCGAAATCTGCTCAACAGAGCACAGACAGCATAAATTTCTATTTCGATAACTGGATATTTATGAGATGAATTCGCGTGCGTAAATGAAAATTAACTCTGTGTGTGAGTGTGTTTGTATGTGTGGAGCATCATTCTGATTTTTTGTCTCCAATCAAATCCTAATGGAGTCTAATCTCTAAAATTCGTTATTTATAATCTTCTATAATAAGCACGCAATTTTTCAATTGATGTAAGACGGTTCCGTATTTTTTTTCTCCTATTCTTGAAAGGTCGATACATGGCCAAAAGTAGAACTTCGTAGCAGCCGATTGCTAATGAAATTAAACGTACTCGACCGAGCGGAACGACAGATAAAAAATTCATTGAATATTCTCCTGAAGGTTTGTAGCCTGTCATCGATACGGTCAAATTTTTGCCGCTGCAATTGCGAACATATTGGATTAATAAAATTTTTTTATAACAATATAGCGACTGTATGTGTTGCAGTTGAATACTTTTTATTTATCTTGATCTAGAAGAAATTTAATAAGAAAATTTACTTTACATCCATGATAAATCTAATTTTTCTTTTTTATTTTCTTCTCTCACAATTTTATTGATATTAATAAAAAAATATATATTAATATAATAAAAATTCTAACATGAGTACGAATGTATTTTTGCGCACTGAGAGAAATGTTTGGTATAACCATTTATTTTGTCGATATATGACTAACAAATACTTTTTCACTTAAAAGTTGCGTTTTAATGAAAAAATAAAAAAATATTTACTAGTCACATATCAACAAAATAAATGGTTATATTAAAACATTTCTCTCAGTGCAATTATCTGCATGGAAAAAACGATTTTGCTATATCTAAAAATTTAACTAGATATAGATCCAAAAATAATGTTCATCATACTTGAGTTTTCTATATTATTATTTTGATAAGCCAACAAAATTTCTATACTACTGTCACAAAATTTTACAATATATTATTCTCTTCCATTCGTTCTTTTTCTTCATTTCTTTCGTTTCATTCTATCACTGCGAAGTTCGTATCAACTCTTTAATCTTAATCGCATATAATTCATCATTATTATTTTATTGTACTTTAAACGTCTCCATATGTTTTACATAAATTCTGTTTCTTTTAATTGTCTCTGTTTGCTTTGTAATAATTCTGCATTTACTTTCTTAATGTCTTCTTATGTTCTTATGTTTTCTTGCATTTATACTTAGCATTTATTTTTGTCTTCTACTTTCTTGACACTATCGAGTTATTTATTAAGCAAGATATAATTTCAGGAATTGTTTTCATTCCTCTGTAATTTGTAACTTGTAATTCGTTTCGTTTTTTTTCTGGGAGGGTTAGTAGCAGCAGTTCTGCTGGTGCCTCACCATTTGTGTATACTCTGTAATTTCTCAATATACAATAAATAATAATAATCATTATTATTTTCAGATCTGTTACTTACATTTTTAGGTACTCCAGCAAAATCTATCCGTGTAGATTTATTTTCGTAATTATTTTCTCGAGAATAGAATGTTGTTAATCAGTTTTTCCAATTTAATTTTCGTTATTTTTCGCATGTTAATCGTCAAATGTTTTTTTTTGTCAGGAAATGTTTACGCAGAGATGACAGAATCTACATATTTAAGAATTAGCATTAGTCGATAGTAAAGACTAAAATATGTATAAGCTTTCGACTTTCCTTATGGAATATTTGTTAAAGTGTCAATTGCGGAAAATGCAAGTCCAAGAATTAAATAATGCGCAAGAATTAGATAGTATATGTATGTGTGAATTATCACGAATCGCTTGATCATGCACGAAGGGAGGCGGTGTGATCGTGGCTTAATGGTCGTGCAACCTCCTCGCGACAGTCACTTCTATATTTAGATGCACCGAGTTTCCTCCTCCACTTTCTTTATGCCGAACAAAGCGTTCCTGTTAACACACAGGGTGTACGTAAAGTCTTATCGCGGGCGTTTCCCATGTAACTGCACGTTTAAGCCGATGAGTTATCATCGGCATCATCGAGAGATATCAAGAGTTTCTCTTTCTGCGAATAATGACGAACTGGATCGCTGCTACATCACATTCCGCATGTCACTAATCGAAAGAGGACACTCTGTAGAGCAAAACTATTCGGCACGTGACTTTTCAAGCTTATTAAAACTCGATTAAATTTACAATGACATTGTTTTCAGAAGCATAAATGAATTACAAGTAGCTCTGACGCTCTCATCACTGCGAAGAAATTACTCTGCAAATTTGGCTAGCAAAGATGAGAAATTATCACGAAGTTTACAAGGAATATATGGTATATAATATATGGTCAATTTTGTCCGTCAAAAGAAAATTTTTTTCACAAAACTTAACGGTTTGAAGAATACACCCTGAAAATTTTCATGCTCAATGTGTGCAGACAATGGATACATTTCTTACAGACAGTGACCATTGGATTTCGAAAAAGAGACGGTTCACTATGGCTTCGGTCTATTCGTCGCATTTCTCATCCTTCCAAATCCAAGCTGGACCATTATTATCTGATCGTACTTCTTTATCCAGTCTATAGAAACAGAAGTTTCTATTAGTTATTGCCGTTTCATCCTCTTTTCCTCTCGCTGTTAAATCGAACTATGTTCAATGTGTTGTGAGAGATATGCGAAAAAAAAAAAATAAATAATATATATATATATATATATATATATATATATATATATAATANAACNAAACAAAATAANAAAATAACAGCTAGAGAGTAAGTAAGTAAGTAAGTAACTTACTTTACTTCTTTCTTCTTCTTCCTTCTTTCTTTCGTTATA
>NW_012130067.1:8578046-8580112 GCF_000143395.1 Atta cephalotes | reverse complement strand
GAAGAGAGAGAGAGAGAGAGAGAGAGAGAGAGAGAGAGAGAGAGAGAGAGAGAGAGAGAGAGAGAGAGAGAGAGAGAGAGAGAGAGAGAGAGAGAGAGAGAACACAAATCAAGATTGTTATCGACTAAAGCGTTAGTTGCCGTTGAAACCGCGATAAGTATGTCACCATAGACTTCTTTATCCACGGAGAGGAGCGTTCAAAGAACTTCAGGAACAGGAAAAGAGGAAGAGATCGCGAGAACACTTTTGTGGATGTACATTCGGTGGGATTTGGTCGCACGAACAGCAGTACTGTCTGGCATCGATCGACCCCAGTCGGGGCGAGGTTTTGCCAGTTAAGAGAGATGAAGAGAGAATGAGCGAGATAGTGCGAGAGGAAGGATGCGGGGGTGGATAAGGGAATAGGGGACGGCTAGAGAGTTGAACGGATGGCGGCGGAGGGCGAGCCTACCCCAACTCTTCTCGACGAAGCGAGGCGCGTATAGTATCGACGATCTCTACTACTACTACCATGCGTACTACTCTCTAACAGTACTACCCTACGTCATCCCTCCTTAGTATCCCTTATCCCTGGCTGCCTGTCTGCAATTCCCAGCAGCCACCCTTAGCCGTCTCCTCGCCCTCTCGTTCTCGGGCCACCGTCTGCGGGATATTTTTAAGGAAAATTGCCCGACCCTCATGTCCTTCGTCCTTCTCACCCTCGTACCCCACCCACCCGTCTGCCCGTCTCGTCTCTCGTCTACCACCGCCACGCCGTCTCTTTCATCCTTTTCGCTTCCTCCCTTTTGCGGTGGTCCTGTGCACGAATCCTCTCCCGCACCGATCCTTTTCTTCCGTCCACCCGGGAGCTCTCCGTCTGCTTTTCCTTCGAGCCTCAGGAGCTCTCGTCTCCTGGAAGATCCCCCTGTCGACTTCCTCTTTCCTCTCCCGTGCTGATCGCCGCCCCTTCCAAGTCCTCCATCCCTGAGGACTTCGGGGAGCTCGGAGAGCTTCTCGAAGAATTCCCGACATTTCGCTCCATGACTCCATCCGTTGGATTATGAAATTGAGAGAAGGGATACTTCCGATCGCTGCGATCGATCTTCTTGTCAGGCTTATACAATATCTGGTGCCCGTGCGATCCAGAACAAAAAGAGAAATTTCAACAATTGTAAGATCCATCCGAGCTATGTCTGGTGCAATTTGATGCAATCTAATGTACAGTGCGTATTGATTTAAATTAAAGGCAAGATGATGGATCTAAATTGTAAAAAATAATTTTAAGTAATCCGGTCATCTTGATCGATAGTTGACATGAACGTTCATCGTATTTTCATCGATCATCTTTCGGCCAGATCCGGTGAAAGAATCCGGAAAGAATCAGAGATAGACCAAGGATCTCGGTCCACTGTTGTCCTGTCTCGCTTTTTGCTCTCCACTCGCCTAGCATAAAGCATGAGTATAAATGCCCGACTGAGAAGGATCCCCGTCTGTCTATTTATTATATTATATACGCCGGACGGAGTTTTCTCTCATCGGATCCTTCACAGATCCAAACCTTTCGTGAAGAGCGCAGGTACGATGGCCCGACTATACTCTCTCTTTTCCTCTCTCTTAATCTTCTTCCCTCGTCTTCTTCATCGTTCACTTTTCTCTTCCTTTCTCGTTCTTTCGCGCTCTCCTTTTCGCTCCACTGCTCTCTATGCATTATTCAGGATATATAACACGCGGAGCCATCCGTGACGGGCTAACTGGCGCACCGCCGGAAGTTAGGCAAATGAGCCCTGAGCGACCGTGGATCGTCGCGTTTCCACGGAAACCGCGTCCGCCGATTTTTCACGCCCTTTCTCGCCTAAAGTGGAAACATCCTGTCGGTGTTTTATCTTGCGACTTCAATATCATACACGAATATCAGATAATCTCGTGACTTCTGGGATCCTCATTGGTTGGGAAGTGCAATAGATCTAATACTTTCGATGAAAATTTAGATTTACATTCGTTTCTTATTGTCGCAAGATAATTATTATATATATATATATATATATATATATATATATATATATATATACTAGTAAACTACTATACTA
>NW_012130067.1:8568708-8575249 GCF_000143395.1 Atta cephalotes | reverse complement strand
ATATATATATATATATATATATATATATATATATATATATATATATATCTGTAAAAACTCTATCAACATTCAAATTCAAGGATGAGATTTTGAGACAAAATTTAAAATTTCAAGTGAATATGATTGATCGAAAACTTTCGATGTTGATGTGCGTTTTCATTTGATGATTATAATGGAATGAAGGAATAAATATTACTGATGGAATAAATAAGCAGCGAAGGAGTATTTAATCTATAGCTCTAATCTGAGATCAAAATTTGGCTACAGTTCGCGACGTATCGACGCTTTTATTCGACGCTTATTTTCTTTCGCTATCGTCATCCCTATCAGGATGAGGATTCAATTTCACCAACTCTCGCGTCAAAAAGAGTATCCATTTTCCTCTCCCCTCTCCCCCCTCTCTTCTCTCCTCTCCATCCGAAACAGGTTGATGTACCCAGGGAAAATAATATCGCGCCTTGTGTTTCGAATGCGAGTACATATTACGCACAAATATTGCTCCAGCTTAAACTGACTCGGATAGCACGCAAGTAGTAATATCGTAACTGCGAATGAGCAGACGCATTTTCATCGAGTAAATGAAAATTCGCGCGCGAAAAACGTCTCGCATTTGCGAAGCATATACTTTTAATGAAAAGCAATTAAGAATCTAGAAAAATCGTGGGATTTCTGTTTGCAGCGTCAACTGTTTTTCGCGTTACGTGTTTCGTGCCAGACGTGTTACACTCTGTTTCTTTTCAATTTTGATAGTCTTCCCAATTTTGTCTAGTCATCCATGATGCACTCTCTTCAAGAACTTTTTCAGGATTCATTCGAGTTCTCCTTGTTATCGTAAAGTGCAGGCAACAATGTTGCGGCTACTGATGTCCGACACATGCATGTTTCGCTGTCCGTCACCTTATTTTTCTTTGTTCCCTTCATGCTGTTTACTGTCTAGAATACCTGCGTAAGGGGATATATGCCAGTCTCGTTTACTTATGGTTCTCGCATATTTTTATTCTACAAATGCCCGGACCGTCTAAGTCACTGGAATTTGAGTTACAATTCGATTCGTTCATTAGTTTTTTGCTATTCGTGTATTGCGAAATTTCTTGTCAATATTACCAAATATATATGAAAAATTAAATATATAGATAAGTTGTAAATAAAATTAACAAATTAACATAGAATATAACAATGCACGTATTACGTGTGCATTATTTTTTTCCTGATCCATGATATAATATTTAAATTTATATTTTATATTATAAAATTATATACATTTCTCTAATAGTGAAGTATACCTTAAAAATGATATAATGAGAGAAAAAAATTTGAAAAATAAAAAATTAAAAATTAAAAAAAATAAAAGTAAAGAAATAAGAAAAATATAAAGTTAAAATATGAAAAAATAAACGATTTAAATTGAATTATTTAAAATGCGTAGAAAATTTGAATATTATTTCAGTCATATTATAAGATTCCAGTTGTATTGTAGGTTATTTTATTAATTATATTCAATGTTAAACGATTTGTATGTCACAAAATTTTTGAGAATGTTATCTTTGTACAATAACATAGAAATTAGAAAAAGAACAGGAGTTCGGCAAGAAATAAATATTGCAATAAGAATATTGCACTTATAGATGTGTGCGATATATCCGTGTGTGTACAAAAGCCCGCAATATTAGAAAATAAAAGAGAACTTTTCGATTATAGCGATTATATTATTCGATATTTATCAATGATTCAAAGATTCGAAAAGCAGCCTACCGAAAATTTTCTTTTACTTGTAAGAAGCGACGCATGCTGCATCCTCGGTCATCGTGGGACGATGCGACGCAAGGATTTCAGGATCGGAAAACGGGCCCCGCATTTGAGACCTGTCGGCCCCCAGAACCGGTTCTGTCTAGAACATGTGACACACGTTTCGCCTTTTCGGGATATCCAATCGAGGACGATTTTTAAATACAGTCTGAATCTTATTAAAACCACACAGTCGCGTTGCCGCAGCTATGTTTCGGGAGAAAACGCAAAGTAAATCTCCCGTGATGAAAATATATTTAGATCCATTTAAACTCCATGTTCTGCTATTAATTAGTTATTTTACACAGATTATAATGCGGAAATAAAAAATCAGATCAATATATCATTGTAATACATTTTAGTTTTATTTATTCGGTCATGCACACATCGCCGTTAAAAGTTAAATTATTTGAATTACCGAATTGTCTTATTTTTGTTATCGATTTCTGATTATTCTCAATATATCTAATATTAAAAGTTCGTTCTATTCAAAATTCCATTCTATATTATACAAAAAATAATTGTGTTAAAAGCAATCTTTGTTAATATTTTTGTGTTAAAATTTTAAAATATTCAAATGTTGTAATTTAATTGTTAGAGGACGAATAGGTCTATTTTTCAAATCTTATTAAGTAAGATTATAATTCACTGTATCCTTTATCTTAAAACATGATAGTTTTAGAGCCACTATAATGGTTTCCGCTATAATAATGTTAATATTAAATTTAATATTAGAAATTCGAAATTCAAAATGACAGATTGATAATTGCCAATATGGCAGCTTGATAATCAAAAAAATAAAACTAAGGAAAGGGATCCAAATATTCTCTAATTTTGATAAGCTTATAATTTGTTGTTTTGACGAAAATAAGGGACACGTATTTTTTATATATGGTTTTATATATGGTTTTATATGGTTATATTATACACGTATGGTACTTTTAAGAAATAAAACATTTCTGTAAAAAAATTGGTTTTCTTTCGAAGCAAATATCATTAAAATTATGAGATAGAAAAAATGTTTGAAATAAAAGTTGAATAATTTCAAGAATATTTTATGATAATAATTAAAAATTTGTTTAATTGTAATTATTACTCTTGAAATTTTTATTTCAAATATTTTTTTCTAAAATTTTTTTATAGTTTCGATGATATTTGCTTCGAAAAAACTAGGTTTTTTAAGGGGTATTTCACTTAAAGTAAGATAGGGCACGTATAAAAAAAAATGTGTATTATTTTCATCTACAAAATAACATGTTATAAACTCATCATATCGAAGGAAGACACTTGGGTCATTTTCTTTGAATAAGACGTGTACATTACAATATACTAGCGATGAAATACGAATAAGGCTTATTATAGTATATAAAGATGAGGCGAAAGTTTTTATTTATGAGTATACGCAGTCACTACTAACCATCTAATGTCAATTTTAGTATTAGAAATCGATTAAATAAATATTAACGATAAAAATACAAGGACAGTCTCTATTAAATATCATAAAGTAGTTTCACAAACGACTAACAATATATTAGAATGACTGTAATATTCACATCAAAAGAAAGGATTTGTCACATTAATTTAAATGAACGCGGGCACTCATATAAATTGGAATAAATTTTTTATTCAAATTATTAGAGTGACTATGCGGCACAGCTTCGCGCAATATCCACAAATCTTGTTTCTCTGATTTAAACTAAGGAGTATTTCGCGTAGATCTCGCGTAGAATATATGGCATGTCTTCTCATAAGAGAGATTCAACGTTCACCTGTATAAAGATGATTAGATCAATTTTGTGCACTCTCTTGTCACGTTATGGCCACTTTCCCCATGGCACCTTCTCTTTTTAGGATAGTTACTATCATTGATCTATATATCTACCTTTGTTAAACTTTGCAAGTTCAAAAATACGTCAAACAATATTAATGACTGTTAAATCATTAATTTCAAAGCATATTTGTGCTGGTTTATATACAGCATCCTTCTAGGAAATTCACTCAAAACGGAGTGCAACTATTAATTAGAATGACGAATTAGTCCAAGTGCAAACTTAATTTTTCACTCGTTTTGAGTTCACTTTTCGAGTTTTAACCCACTTTAGACGATCTATAATATCATGAAATTCGGGACAGAAATCTATTTATAATATTGCATATAACGTAGAAAACATTTGAAAAGTAAAATACATACATACAGAAAATATACATCAATGATATATTTTATGTATATGTATATTTTACTTCTTCAAATGTTTATATGCAAAAAATTAATATGAAAAATATAATACAATTTGTAAACAATTAGTATTAATTTTTTACACAATAATTATATTACTTCCTAATATATTCAGCTTATATTAAATTATCATAAAAATTTGGACGGATTGTTCGAGGCATGTAAAATGTTAAATCTTACAAATATTTTCCAAGTATATACTTGATGCTCATTTCAACGACATTATTCCAATTATCTCTACTTGCGGCAGTTAAGAAGTAGCATTATTTGTAAGTAGACGCGGAAAGAGGTTTCGAATGGCGGAAGAACAATTCATCTTCATATCTCAATAAACACAGCGGAAGCTGTAAACGTTCACGCCTCAATCCGACCTTCTTAATTTCTGCTCGGCTGCCTTGGGCTTGATCAGCATTTCACCTTCGCAGAGCGAATGGAGATGCGCGACGCGAGAGAAATGCATCGACGACAGAAATCGACGCCTCCGCGAATCCCTGATAATCTAGAGGGCGGATTCGCACCGTTCAAGTTGAAGATTACTCAAGCGTGATTACCCAAGTTCAAACTCCGAGGTCGATGGCCGCGACACTCGCGAGGTCAACAGATAGATGGCTCAAGGTCAACGACCGAGTTAGCCGGGGTCAACGACCGTGTCGTTCAAAATGCTGACGTCTGAATAGTCAAGTTACAAGGAGGAAAGTGAGAATCGGGCTTTTATGGAGGAGATGTCAGAGCTCACAATAAACAATTAGAAACTACTTTGGGATATTCGAAACATCATTTTTGTATCTTCGCAAAACTCCTGTGAATCAAAAAAATCTTGATTATGATTTATCCGGATTTACATATCTTCAAATCGCTAGACTGAACGACGTTCTTATTAATATAGCTGTTCAAGTAAATGATTATTATATTAGCCTACACTTATTAGTTGCTCTTATTAGTTGCTCGGAAAAAAGTCCGATCTAAAGCACGAATAAAATAACGTCGTTTGTTCATTAGAAATAAAAATCATTTGATTTTCCTGTCGTAAAGAGAAAAATGCAACCGCCTAGAATAAAATTATTAAAACTGAATTAATCTTCGAAAACGGCTTTCTTTTCCCGTCAGTTGTATAAATGTTATTCTTTGCGCAGACATCAGGACCAAGATGGACAGTTCGTAATCCGGAGCTCACACGGAATGATACCAGTCCAGCTAATCCATACTCCGCCAAAATTCCTACTTATTCGCTACTTTCGGAAATATCGCCTCAAGATGATAATCGTTCCGCAACATCAAGGTGAGACGCCGACATTGCGGTTTAACGCGACGACGGCGACAGCGAGAGGGACGGAAAAGCGGGATGAAATTCGACGCAAGGAAACGCGAGCAGGCAATGAGGTTGAAGCCGAGCGAGCGAAACCGGTCGATGGAACGTTGTGGGTGCTCAAAGACAAGCAAACGCTTAGAAATTCAATATCGACTCGATATTCACCGCGATCGACGATGGTGTCGTGTTAGAAAGATCAGTGAAGAAGGAGAACAAGACGACGACAACGATGGTGTAATCATGGAACGTAGAAACGTAAGAGCTCGGATATCCGCCTCGGGTTTAGTAGTAAACACGAACGTCCGATTCTCATATCGGATCGACGTTGATAACAAGTTCTTCATAGTAGATTGCGTACGAAATCAAATAGTCACATTTATACATTTTAAATGCATTAATATCTTTTAGCGTTAATATTTTGAACATGCTAAAGATACGATAAGATTAATCGAGCAAGCTTGCGTAAATGATTATTGCAAGAGTTACGCAAACGACAAGAGAGAGATGGATTGAGGAAGACAAGAAGCTTGTGTAAGAAGACAAAAATATGAAGATAAAAGACACCGGCGCGAACTGCTTACCTATCCGAAGAAGAAGAAAGAGGACGAGAAAGAGGCAACCGTGTATACGCATGAGTGATCGCCGAAAGCAAGATCTCGCGACCTCGGAAGCCGTACGAGCGAACGAACGAAAGAATACGAAGATGGATCGAAACATAGAGGGTAGCGTTGAAGGAGCGTGTGTTAAGACGAACCAAATGGAAAGACGGGATACACGAGGAAAAGGATGGAAGGAGAGCAACATGCGCCTCGAAGAGGTAGTACCGGAAGGACGGGGAAGAGCGATGGGGACGACTAGAGCGTGCAAAGACACGCTGGGACCAAGAGGAGGATGAGAAGAAGGAGAAGAGGGAAGAGGAGGAAATAATAACGACCCCGACGACGTCGCAGTGCCGCAGAAAGGTTGACGACCCGACGCAGCAGGCGACGCCCTCCTTCCCCTCCTGCGCCGACACCCTCTGCAATCGTCGGCACAACCCCTTCCGCAGCGGCAACTACCACCTCTCTGGGGCCACCGCTAACGGCCAACCGCCTAAACCACCCAACCATCCGACCACTCTCCCTGCACTCGTGTCTCCCTCCACCTGGTCTACTGAAGCGCATGCATAGCGTACGCCAGCAGCAGGGCCACCCTCATCTCTCTCTCTCTCT
>NW_012130067.1:8558099-8567194 GCF_000143395.1 Atta cephalotes | reverse complement strand
GAGAGAGAGAGAGAGAAGGGGTTGAGAGCAAGAGTGGAGATGCGGATTGGCGTGTCTTGCCAACGCCAGGGTCAGAGGTCGTTGAACGTCGGTAAAGATTTCGACTCCCGGCGATGCTGTGTCCCGCGGTAAATAGGCGTGTATGGTTCCCCCCCATCCTTGCTCCTTGAAGCAATGTGTATGTGTACACTAGGCTTGGCGGCGGCGAGAAGGAGAATGGGAGAGAAAAGGGGAGGATGAAGAAAGGTCAGAGATACGAGGCACCCTCTTCTCTACGAGGCACACCCTTGTTCGCGTAATCCGTGCACGCTATAACGTGGATGCCATTAGATTAGAGGGCGACGGAATGAGAGCCAGCTAAGTCACGAAAAGAAAACCCGAGGATCGTGTAGACCAAACGATGAAACTCATTGGCTCCATCGAATTCAGATTGATGAAGAATTTCAAAGTCTTTAGGGCTTCGTGAAAATGAATTCGTTATAGCGATGATATTTTTACAGTTATAATATTGACACTCGAGAAATAACAGTAGTATAAATCATAAAATATTTCTATGAAGTGAATAAAGTTTGACGTGGCAAATCACGAGATAGATATGTACTTACTTTGCTGAAGTATCCGACAGTATGACAGCCTTCAGAATCGCCAATTGTCATAACGTAGAAAAGAAACGGCTCGACATCGTAATATAATGTTTTATGATCCAAGAAGAATTTGGCCAACAAGCAGAGATTCTGACAATACTGCTTGTATCGCTTACCATCTACTTCCCACACGCCTATCTTGTCCTTTCTATAAAAGGTACAAGATAATTTGAGGATTGTCACTCCATACTATTCAAATTGCAGATATTATATAACTTTAGCAAAAAAAAATCCAAAATACGTATGAAAATAATTAAAGAGAGAAATTTAATTATTTATTGTTATAATCTCCTTTAATCTAGATTCATCAATACTTTGCAGATATATTATATTTGTCAAAACTTATTTTATTTTATCTTTAAATATATTTCATAATATAAAATGTGTTATATGAATATAAATAATAGAAAATTGTGTGCTTACCTGTATACTTCATGTCCTGGTGGATGCTTCCACAGACACTTCTCTCGATGTCTCCTCAAAACTTGACGGCTTTTCGCATATCTCAGACAATATTCACAAAGATAAAGCTTAGGAGCACGACTATATTCCTCGGGATATGGACTTTGATACCAAACTTTCATTTCCCATTTTCCCATTTCGACGAATCTGGTGCCACCATTTTTACCTTCTCCACAGTCAAATTCTTGTAACTCCTTTTCCTTAAAAATAAGCATTGATATATAGGAGAAAAGTACAATTAATAAACATCAAAATAAAAATAAGGAATAAACGTAAAGTTTAATAAATTTAAAAAAAACGAGTGAAAATAGGCTATAAACCAACTAGATTTCTGTTCTAATAATTATATTATGACCTAAAGCTGTATTCTCGAAAAATATCGTATGCGAAAACATACAAAAATACTACAGGATATTATTTTATGTACATTAAAGATTTTCTCAATATTTTTGTATGCAATTTTTTCAAAAATAAGACTCCCTAATCGAATAAAACTGATTTTGCAAATATTTTAACTTGTAATAAGATTATCCTCAGTCGAGTCAAAATAACTTACAAATAAAAATAAAAATAAATATATGCAACGAAAAATACGAAAAAAACGCATGTATATGGATTATAAAAAACGTCAATTGACATACATGCGATTTTTATCATATCTTGTATTTCTTTTCACTTTTATTTGTAAGTTATTGACTCGATTGTATACATGTATAGTTAGGCTTTATTATAAGTTGAAACGATTGCAAAATAAATTTTATAACAATCAGATTATAATAATTAGGAAATTTACTCATTGTCAATAGTTTGACTTGTCAATAACTCACTTTCAATCTCGTTATTTTTATAATATCAATTTAAATTCTAAATAGCAATTATTCATGCAACGCACGCACGCACGCGTGTATCTTAAAAAAAAAGAAATTAAAAAAAAAGTCAGACAAAAATTTTATAGTTTTAAAGGGAAAAGTAGATGATTGATCCTTGTTTGATCTTAAGAAGATGTTCTTAAAGACAGATCAAGATCACATAAACACATTTTTAATGAAAATTCCAATTTTTATTCCATATTTTTAGAACTTATTTCAAGAACATTCCAAAACGCTACAATAAGTATTTTTTCATTAAATAAATTTCGAGTTTGAAAATTATATAACTGCCGGCATTTACGTTATCCAACTGACAAGAGAACTGATAAGAGAATTCAAATGTTTGAAATGAGCTGGGGGCAAAATTTTTTTCCTGTTCGATCAAGCAGAATTTTGGCAGATTATTTTTGTGGATTAAAAATAATCTAGAGAGTGTTGTAAAAAGAATTGGAAAAAATTTTGTCAAGAATACCTTATAGATTGTCAAAATAAAACCTTAATGTCTGTATATATGGGATAGACAATTTTAATCAATATACGCGAATATCGCAAAAAGATATAGAGCAAAGTTACATCAAATTTTTTAAATCGAATCCCGAATCGAATTTTTTATTTCATATTCTTCTAGTATATTTTAAGAACTTTCTAAAATCCTATAAAGTATTTTTTGTTAAATAAATTTTGAATTATGATTATTATAACATTTGTTAAGATTAATGTTATCATGATCTTGAACAACATTAAATTTAAAAGGTGATTTAGCCATCAGTCGAACACCTTGGATAATGTAAAATATTGTAAACGCTGGCAACTGTAACTTTCGAATTTCATAATTCAAAATTTATTTAACAAAAAAATACTTTATAGCATTTTAGAAAATTCTCAAAATAAACTGCAAGAATATGCAATAAAAAATGGGGGTTCGGGGGGTTTAAAAAATTTGATGTAACCTTGCTCTATATCCTTTTGCGATATTTGCGTATATTGATTAAAATTGTCTATTCTGTATATACAGACATTAAGATTTTATTTATTCTTGACAAAAAATTTTTTTTCCATTTCTTTTTACACTCTCTAGATTATTTTCAATCCACAAAAAATAATCTGCCTTGAAAAAAAATTTTGCTTGATCGAACAGAAAAAAAATTTTGCCCTTAGCTCATTTCAAACACTTGAATTCTCTTAAATATTAAACTTGCTACACTATCAACGTTAATTTTTAAGCACATTTTCTACACAATATCGACATTTAGAGGATTTTTTTTCTCTTATTAATATGTGTGTCTCTTGCTTTTCTGCATCGTTTGAAACCTTTTATATATATTATTTAAATTAAAATCCTTAGTACCATAATTTTCTTTAGTCTTTATATGATATGTCATTCATGTCGCGTGTTAATTTTCATCATTTTAACAAATATACAAAATTATCCAGTCACTCTCTTTTATATTTTCTTTAGAAAATATTTAGTTATATTAGTTGTATATTTAAAAAAAATTATATATGAATGTTATAACTTGTTGATCTCAGTTTTCCGAAGAAATGTGCAGACTGATAATGTTCTTTTCATTGCAGTAATATGTTATGAAACTGTATGAAAAACATAAAAAACTGAGATTAAAAAGGTGTCACATATGTGCCACTGTGCTGCAAGGGATTAAATAAAACATATTATATAAAGTCTCACATAATGTAGAAAAGCAAGTGTAGAAAAGCACATGTTTAAAAAAAGAAGTCGTCTAGGTTTTTGTAAAATTTATATAATAATTTTTGTAAAAAAAATTTTTTTAAACCAAATGTTGATAGTGTAAAAAGTATAATACAAAGATACTCGAATGTTTAATAAATCGGCAAGGGTTCTCATTGCCCATGGAGCTGAAATTTGATAGAGATTATTTTTTTATAGATTGGAATCATTCTAAAGAGTGCTGCAGAAAGGATTCAGAAGTCGAAAAATAAGCATATGTATGTCTAATATATGTATATCTATAGGATGGCCCACATGAAATATTACAAATTATTATCTTTGAAAGTATATATCAAATAAAAAATATATTCAAATAATAGTTTCGTGATTTCGAGAACATAAGATGGAACCAATGGATGACCTTGTCAAGGTAGGGGCAACATCACATTGAAATTTTTATGAAACCTATTTTTCATTACATATTATATTCTTGTAGCACACCCATAAACTTATAAAATAGACAGAGCATTCATATGAGAGAAGCTGAAAATAACATTAAAGGACAGCTCTAGACATAGTTTTTCTCTTTTATAGTGAGCGATGGAGAACCAATCAACTTGAGTGTAAGGCTATAACATCTTTCATTGCTGTTGTCCACTTCCCGGCCTGCTGCGGCAACTAATCAATTTACTACTAGAAAAAAAGAGAACTATTCTACTATTTTTTTCTCTTTCTATCAAGTCTTCAGCTTTTCTCATACGAATATTCCGCTATCTTATAAGTTTATGAATACACCTTTCCAAAATACTATAATAAAATATTTTTTCATGAGATATTTTTCGAATTATATACTATTTTTATTATACCAAATAAAAAATAAAACCCAAATGAATGTTATTATTATTTTTATTATTTTAAAATTTAAGTGGTACTTTTATTATTTATTTTTATATACATATTACTCTGATGATATGTATCATTTGTATAAAAGACTTGATATCAACAATTAGCCAAGTTATATCTTACACTTTTTCTTCCAATCGAAGTAGTAATAGTTATTTAATTCTCTTTCAAAACATTATTATATCACAAAATTGCGTTGCCTTACTCGATTCAAATGTTACCACAAAAAAAAGTAACAATATAAAATAAAAAAAATCAATTTAAATAGCAAAATTTTTTATGTAAAATACTTGGTGCTACTAGATCGAGTAAGGAAAACACACAATGAAAACAACTTAAAACTAATAATAGATAATGAATTTTATCTAAATGTTAAATCAAATAAAAATAAAGTTTAATATTTTTTTTTCTTTTTCATAATATAATATTGTATTACATTTCGAGATATATATAATAAATTTGTATTATATTTCGAGATCTAGTAGCGTGCGTGCCAAGTTTTTGACGAATGAGAACTTCATTATATTATTTTGGAAATGTCTCCTTGTCAGCTATAAGATCTGTTATCAAAAGTAGAGCATTCCCTTTAAGAAATTGATCTTTATGTAACTTTGAAACATTTCTCCAAGGTGAAGATCAAACCAATGACACTATTATGTCTTATGTCCACATCCAAACTATACAACTTTTATCGTAAATATTTTTCTCTAAAATTGAAAACAAAGAAAATTTTGGAGAGTGATAGTTTAAAATGCAAAATGCCTGTGTGTGTATAAAAGTAACTTTGACAACGCTATTCAAGGTCATACTTACTCTCTCATGAAATATGCCACTTAAAACCCTACAACTTTTGTTTAAAACATTTTCTTAAGAAAATGCACATTTTTCAAGAAGTTAGCCTACTTTAGGTGGAATCTAAGGCTCTTTTTATAGGGATTATTTTTTAGTGTCCAAGAATAAATATGCAAAATCCAATGAAATACATTTTTAAATCTGTTGTTATAAATTAAATACTTACGATTTTTTCACTGGCTATTGCCTGAGCTTCCATAAACAGTTTTAAGTCATAATCAGGTGTAAGATTGTTAAGTCTAGGCTGTTTGTCCTTTTCATTCCCCTGCAATTCACTGCCGCTGTCACTATCATTACCGTCACCAGTATTACCCTTCCATTTGTTTCTCATGTCTCGTACTTTAAGTTGGTAATTGCGTTGCTCAGTAGTTTGATGCACACCTTTGGGTTTCTTGGCTAGATTCATTATTGCCTTCTTACGTTCTTCTTCTCGTTTCTTTCTTTCTTTATAAAACTCTCTGTAAAAGTCAATATCATTTTATATGATCATATATTTTTTTATTTAACATATCAATAAATCTCAACCTGAAATCTGAGATGTAACTTACACACAAGCCTGAGGCATAGTATTGTGATACAATGGACACGCTTCCAGAGTAAAGTGCAAATCGAGTTTTCCAGAGAGATGACCTCGTGAATTGCAGGA
Source organism: Atta cephalotes (assembly GCF_000143395.1). NCBI lineage: Eukaryota > Metazoa > Arthropoda > Insecta > Hymenoptera > Formicidae > Atta > Atta cephalotes. Next base: position 8,561,131 of record NW_012130067.1, on the reverse strand, counting down.
CGTAGCCAGCGGACATTCACGTTCCTCTTGTTGCGATGCACATGCTTGATTACAAGATGCTTGATTTGTTCTACTGCCTATGATATTGGAGGTACTGCTATTTTGTGTTGATCTACCAGAAGATTGTCTGGCAGCAGCGGACGGTCCAACGCGTTTGACAGGTGATTTGCTCGTGCTCCTCTTGCTTTCAGCTACTTTCAATGATTGCAAATTTCATGAGAATTAACGCAATTTAAAAATATGCTCATATCTCTGTCTGAGTATTATATCGTTCATTTGCTTCGATATAATTCAAAAATTGACTTTTTTTAAATTTCTTACAAAAAAGAACAAAAACATACTTTAAAAGCACACACTTTTATTTCTTTACAATCAATTATTACATCAAAATTGTATTTCAAAATTAAAATTGCAAAATTTTAACGATTCAAAACATTCAAACTCACTTTCCAGAAAATTTCATTTTTTACTTGTGTTGTAACAAATAAGCGATCTATTATCATGAGTAAGAAAAAAAGATTCGAATAAAACAAATATGTTAAATATAATTTATGTTTAATATAATTTATAGAAAATAAAAGAACTTAAATTAGGATAAATAAAGAATAAAAATATGAAATTGAGCAAGCGCAAAACTTTTTTTAAAGTATATAACCATGTTCTGTTAATACCTGTGTCAGATTCGGAATCGCTATCTGCCTTTGCTTGTAACTGGAGCAATTTACTTCCTTTGCGTGTTTGCAATTTCCGCTTGCCTTTCGTCATTGTTTTCGAAGATGAAGCTTCATGATCATCTATATCTTTCTCACTCGCGGATGCATCTCCATCGTTGTCACTCTTTATAGCACCTGTTTAGAAAAAAATCATATTTTTCTCTTCTTCTTTAGTACATCAACATATAGCGATAAAGAATTTAACAAACCTTGCCGTCTTGTAACTGCTTTTTGCGGTTTTACTGGGGCAACTGCCGCCGATGGTCTCTTAGACGGTACACTCGTTACAGTACTACTTGTTAGTGTATTAGATTGCATTTCTTTCTTTTTTGGTTGAGGCTGAGAACTGGTAATACTTTCAGATGATTCTGAATCAGAAGTACTGTCCGAACTACCTGAGGATGCCGAACCACCAGAACTCTTAGAACTTGCGGAACTTTCCGACTTCTGTGGAGGCTTCACGACTATAGCAAATAATACATAAAAAACAATTACATTAAAAAAAATATTTACAGTCGTTAGTAGAAGATAGAGATAGATATAAATAGAGATACCGGGTCTGCTTGATGCTATGGATTTTTGCTTGGTGTCACTCAATTTCACTTTTGCCGATGGATTTTTGGAACATTTCACGGAACTACTTGTTGGTTTCACTGTACCAACTTTCGCCGAAATGCCGCTGTCACTTTCACTACTATTTTCTGGACTGAATATACTTTTCTTCTTTAATTTCTTCTGGACAGGTTCCACTGTTTTCCCGGATTTCTCGGAAGATTTATTGTTGGCATTTGTAGAACCTTGTCAAAATATATTTGAAACACAAAATTTTATTTGCAGTGCTGTCTAGGAATTTGTATATTGCCGATCAAAAATTTCCAAACGAAATGTTTGATGATATCTTGTCATTTTTGAGATCTGCGTTTTCTTCGCTATTTTACGGAGATTTCTTCTTTATGAAAAACGTTAACAATACCCTCACGATTTAAAATACAATACATTTCCTTGAAAATCTTGAAAAGTAATCAAAAGAGGTATTACAAATCAATTTCTCTAAATTTTCAAAATATACTTTACAAGTTCTTTAAATAGGAAATAATTTTAATCATATTTATTTTTGAAGATATTTACATTATAATTTATTGTGAAAAATATCTCAGTTGAGAATCGAACATAGTATATGTTCAAAATCAATCAACATAGTATACAAATTCACACCGAATTAATTGAACTAAAGATCCAGTTCAACCGTTATGGGCTTAATTTTCTTAATTGGGTGTGTAAGAATAGAAAAACAGTATAAGAACAGAAAAAAATTTTCTTCTTTAAAACTTTAAACTATTGTATTGCTGAGGGAATTTCTTTTTGATAAAATTGTCTCTAATTATTTGTAACTGAATTATATTATTACTAACAATAAATTTATTAAAAAGTTATCCGTTTTGTAACATTTTTTTTTAAATTATATAACTTTATTAAAAATATAACTTTATTCAAAAAATAAGAATTTTCAAAATATAGATTTGTTAGAAAATGAGATTAAATACTAAAATACACTTTTGTGTTAGACAAAAGATTCCCCTGAGCAATACAATAATTTGAAAAGAGAAAACTTTTTTGTATTTTTTAATCTCTATCTTCAGCGTTCGCCATTTTGTAATATATTTTGTGTAACTCAAATTTTATTTTTATGTCTATTAAGAAGAACGTTTACGCTTTAATTTGTTTGAGTGTTGGTTAATCTTGATATATTTTTGTTGAGTTGTTTGTTATTTAAAAATATTAAAATATTAATTTGTACTAAAATCTAGTGGCTCGTAAAATTTTTTTGGTAGTGAGTGTAGATCTTAATCTCTTTCTTGAAAGCAAGTGTTGTGCAATATGACAACAGCAACAAAATAAAACATATAAATAGCAACAGACATAAACATCAAATGCATTTCAATTTCAAACTCAAAATTACAAATAGACAGCACTGATATTCGTTAGTACTCATAGTTGATTCTTATTTTAAAACCATTTTAAACAATATCTCTTAAAATACTCTGCTTTAGTAAAGCCAACTGTCCCAAATTTTATGAGACGATTTTTTACTCTCTATAAAGACATCTCCTTAAGCCAATCTCCTTAAGCCATCTCCTTATCCCGATTTATCACATAAATTAATATAAAATTCGTTACTGTATATATATATATATATATATATATATAATAAACACGAGGGAGTTGTATTAAGTTTAAAAAGTAACTACTATTTAGTTTACTTTTATTTTTTAAGTACTTAACTTTTACTTTACTATCATCTATTGTATTTATCTCATA